>NC_091392.1:18181818-18484848 GCF_032191515.1 Phaenicophaeus curvirostris | reverse complement strand
AGAAAATGAATGGATTTTGTATTTCTTGCATAGGAATTTTTGTTGTCATAGCATGACATATTATCATGTAAACATAAAATATTGAGTTTTAACTACAGCTCAAAAAAACATTTCACAGTGAAGGTTCAGTGCACTAACAGTTCCTCTGCTGTGAAAAAATGACTATAATGGTAAAACACAAAAAAGAAAAAGAAGCCATGTAAGACAAAGAAGATGGGGAAGGGGAAGGGGAAGGGAAAGGGGAAGGGGAAGAAAAAAAGGGTTTTTTTATTTAAGCACTTTCTTTGGGGTAACTTTAAACTCTGGCAGAGTAAGACATTTTCTGATTGATGGTATCTGTAAAATAGCTGTTTGAACCACTCTTCTTACATTTATTTCACATTATCTATAATATATTTCTTGTCTATTCAGCAATTTTTTTTGAAAGATCCTGTAAAACATAATTAAGGTACCCTATCTTGCCTTAGCCCAACTGAAGCATTTCTACTAAATGGAGAAATAAAATATCAAATCTATCTCCACAACAACCTCACACTGATTGCCGTAGCCTATGTTCTACGTAGCTGCTGCAAAAATAGGTAAGAGGGGAAGCTTCCCCTACGCCTTCAACCAGTCCAGAATGTAACAAGAAAAATGACAGAAAATGTCTTATTAGTTAATCGAGCTCCTACTTCCCTGGACTTTGCAGCACACAGGAACTTTCCAGTACTGTTTCAGAGACAATGATGAGGGAAAACCTCACTGAATCCATTTTTTCATCCCCACACTGAGTGGCAGGGCAAGTCAGCTATGAAATAGGTGGCAAATTACAATGCTTGAAAGGACTAAATTGTACAACCCTCTTCAGACTCCAAGAGGAATTTTTGCAGGACTGCCACTGGTCTCTAGATACAAATCCTTTTTTGTATCTGACAGAAAAGAAATCACAATCCTACCTTTACTAAAATTAATCTTTTTATTACTTGTTCTTCTTTCCAAATACAAAAATAGATTATATATTTGTCCCATATATTTATGGCCTTATCTAGAATATGAATATGAATATGCAGGAAATAATAATGAATATGAATAGATAGACAAGGAGAAGGTAAGACTCTGGCCCACGGCAGACAAAGAACCAAAAGCTGAGGCAGCCCTGACAAGGCCAGGAAATTTCAAGGAATTTGGGAAGAGCTGAAGAGAAGAGATGAAGAAAAATAGATGTTTAACTGAAAAGGAAAAGAGACTGTTAATTCTAAAGACTTCTACTAGAGATCGTAGAACTATGGACATCAGTAAGTTTATTAACCATTTTTATTTATTTGTATAGACAAATATTTCCACACTTTCTTCTAAGTTTAGATTAGAATTTAAACAGAATTTAAAAATTAAACAGAATTTAATGAAATTTGTATATTTTATGTAATATCTTATTTTATATATACATATATACATATATGATTCAATGTACAGATTTATGAAAGCAGTAAAAGAAAATCGGTGAGACCAGTACATTCAAGAAAGTATTGCACACATACAATTTGAAATTGTGTACCTCTTAGTAAGCATTTAGCCCTACTTTATGTATTCAATTGTCCTGAGTGAGCTCATCTAGATTAATCCAATCAATTAAGTTTCGACAGTATATCAAAGGGCCATATAGAGGAATATGATTGATCTAGCTTTAACACTGTGCTCAGATTTCCATCTGTTCTGTAGCTCTCCAACATAAATATTTATCAAATTAAAAACAGGTTTTTAAGATGTAGTTGCATTTAGTTGGGATAAATAAAAGCACAGACATAAAGAATAATTGCTTTTTTAGGTTTCTTGTCCTTATGCCGGAAGCAGTAAGACAAATTTTGCACTCATGTCCTGTTGTCTGGATTCTTTCATTTTGCCTAACACATACATCTGACCCTGGTATTATTAGTCTTTAAAAAAAAGCAACAACTTTTTTTTTCTTTTTCTACTGAATGACGGTATTTAGCTTCAAGGAAAAGCAAGCAACTCCTCTTCCTATACACAAAAGCAACAGCACTTGTCAGTACTAGGTCATCTCAAAGCTCACTTTTTCTTCTGCTGTTGATGCTACGTAAGTGTGAGGTCTGAGAGATGGATTGGTGATATTGCCGCTAGCAATTGCAACCAAACCCTCCTGGGTGAGAACTCATGGCAGCTCCCCCTGGCCTTCCTAAGCAGATGCATTTGCAAATGTTTTCACCTTGACCGAGCATGTCAAACTCATAATCTCAGCATGTTTCTTGTTGGTGGAGTTCAGTGTTTAGCTACCAGGATGGGGAATTGTCTCAGTTTCCGACATTTCTTGTTTCACCATCTTTTGCATCTGCCACTTTTCTTGTATCACATCCTAGGTATGAGGTAAGAACTAGAAAAAAATACAAGGACAACTGCCTCTGAGGAAATTTCTTGCACTCTTTGTTAAAAAAAGAAAGCTAAAGTGAGACGTCAACTTTGAAACTATATTTAACTTGTAACTATGTAGATTTTAATGAGCATAGTAGAAAGGGAAAGAACAATTCACAAGATGGAAGTTCAAGGCAAGTGGTGGTAGATAAAGGAAAAAAAAGGTACTAGTGTTAAAAGTTAAAATGAATTACAGTGTTTGGTTAGAGCAGTAGCTGTTATCATTTATGCATATAATTAAACCCTAGAGGAAATTAAGCCTTTTATTAAATATTAAATCTGAAAAGGTATCAACTGAAAATTAAACAGAAAGTTGCCTGCTCCCAAAAAACTTCAGCAAATAATTCTAGACAGAGGCTCGTGATCTCTAAGTTTGGTACTGCGTAAGCAGTGTCAAACTTAATTGTAGAGAATGTGTAAAACCAAGCTACAGAAGACAGGTGAAGGAAAAAAATCAAATGTACAAAACAGAATCAAACAGATTTGGAGTTTTTTTAGTCAAATCTGAATTTTTATTTCTCATTTCAGGCAGGGATTATTTTCTTCTCATGTTTGACTAGAAAACAAAATGAAAATTATGTTCTATCTCAGTTAAGTTCGTTTTTGTTTTTTTGGTTTATTTTTAATCAGAATACACTTAACAATAGTTAAGAAAAAAAAAAAGAAAGTTTAAATATTAACATTTCATTTAGTGTTTAACACTAAAGTTGAGAAGTCCAAAGGGTGCAGCAAATATGTTGATTATATCAGCTGAGAGTGACACTGAAAACAGCAACAAAATCACACATACTGCAAGGTTTTCCCAGATACTTATGTAACAAGTTGCCTATTTTTTTGGTCTTACAAAAGGTCTAAATTTGGAGAAAAGACAGGAGATTTATTAAAGTAATGCAGAATCACTTTTCAAGGCTCTGTGTCTATGGCGTATATTTTTCTTTAATCCAGTACAGAGACAATTTCAGAACTCAGCAGTTTGCTGAACGGAGGTCCTTTTCTTCTCCTTTTTTATGAGGGAGGATGTACCACAAAACACCTAATTCAGTGTTTTACCGGGGCTGTAGGAAGGCTGGAAGCCAACTTGCACTATACTCAGTGGAAACAGTATAAAGCTCCCAGTGGGGCTTGTGAAATATCATCCCTAACTGACATTGAAAAAAGCTTACATTATTCTCTGTTAAAATTGTCGTGATTTCATAGAATTGTCACAGAAAATTATTGGAATTACACAGTGATGTATGTTAATTTTTCCATATCATCACCCAACAAATTCTGCAATTAACCCATATCATTGCTTTAATATCATGTACTTTGGGGAAATCTTTTCAATTATAAACTCAACAGTAGGAGTGGAGAATTGGATAGGATGCCTAAAATTTGATTTACTTGCTTGTTTTCCCTTAAGGTTAAAGCAGGGGTTTGAAAATAGCATTTTTTTATTATGCCTTTTCTTATTGATTTTTTGTCTCCTTCCATTGAAATTTATGAATTATATAAAGTCAGAAAGCCCAGGAACAAAACTCAAAGTTATTTGTGAATTTATTAAAAGGAGAGTTATCATTTGAAATAGTCATAAATGACTGGTAGCTGTTTTAAACATTATTAAAAAATGAACACAGATTTTTTCTAATCCATTTAATTCTTGGCAAAGACCTCAAAGTGAATAGTTTTCACTGAAAATTAAAAAAAAAAATTCTAAATGACAGCCACAGACAAGCAGTATTTAATCTCTAAAAACATATGTCATTTACCATTTGTAAATAGACACAATGAAAGAGAAAGTGTTTATCATAACTAGGCTGTCTACTGAACTGACTCTATTGAAAGAGAAATGTGATATATTTCCTATTATAAAGAGGTCAGCGAGTGAGAGGACAAGTGCAGACATATTTATGGATTTTTGCCAGAGGGGACAGGTTAGGTGTTTATGACTTTACTTTGCTTTGGTGTCTTTTTGTTGAGGTTTTTTCTTTGTTATTCTTTCTTTATTCCTGTTTTGCTTTTAGAGCTGTCTTTATAGTATTGTTGGCATTAACCCAGAAACTATTACTCAAAGTCCTCATTTTGCATTAGTGTGTTTCCTGAACCTAGCCTGGGGATGATTTTATACAAA
The DNA here is from genome assembly GCF_032191515.1 of Phaenicophaeus curvirostris. Lineage (NCBI taxonomy): Eukaryota > Metazoa > Chordata > Aves > Cuculiformes > Cuculidae > Phaenicophaeus > Phaenicophaeus curvirostris. The sequence continues at coordinate 18,480,332 of NC_091392.1, read as the reverse complement.
ATCAGAATTGAGATTCTTAATATGCTTTTATAGTCTCAGTGCATTTTTTCCTTTCACATTTCTTTTTTGTGTTCTAACGCTGAAGGATTCAAGGTGATCTCATTGATTTCAAAGACCAAAACATATGCCTAGGTTTGGAAAACATGGCTTCAGAAATGTCATAAACTGGCTTGAAAGTAATCACGGAAGCTTCATTCAGACACACTGTTAAAATAGAAATCATTGCGAGTCTTTACAACTGTGCACCACTGCAAAGGAACCATGAAGAACTTCATAGTATTCCTTTTCAATATTCCCATACTGAGACTGTTCTTCGTATAGGGAATTCCCAGGACACAATTCACCAGCAGTGATAATCTTCATTACTCTTCAAAACAGTCATAATGATGGCTATCACTGGTTTAATTAGACTTTTTAGGAGACTATTCTACCCATTAAAATAATAAATGAATGCTGCCATTAAAGAAATTTAGACAATAATCATTACTGTTCTGAAACAGAAAGATATGCCCTTTGCCAAATGATATGACAATCTCCCTTTGGAAAAAAACCCTCAAGATCTAGTTCAGCCTCAAGATCTAGTTCACCTTGAACAAGGAATTTCTAATTAGTCAGGAAAATACTTCAAGTTTGTAGAAAAAGACATTCACAAAAGACTTAGGATCAAGTCCAGTTTCCTTACTCATTTGAGCAATTCTAATACGGCAAAGTGAACTGTTTATAGAATGAATATCAAACTGAGGGATTTGTCTCTGAACAAGCCAAAACACAATTTACAGCCTTGTCAATCACCACATTATGTATAAGTAGGGGGCATATGACCAGTGAATTCCTTCTAGACCCTGCAAAAAGTGTCTGCTAGAACTTCCATAAAGTCATTAGTTACTTTGGTAAATAAAGACAGTAGTGAAAAATACTGAAGTACACTATTAAGTTATTTCCAAGGCTCAATCTTGCTTAAGCGAAGGGAATATTTATAAAGCTTCTCTTTTTTTCAGGCGTGTCACTTTAGACTGCATATGATATCAATCTCACATGATACTAGTAATAAAATATTTAGATCCACAAAAAGACAGCATTTGAGAGGTACTAAAAACACTTAAGTACTTAAGCATTAAATTTAGATTCTCCAGAATGTCAATCAAGTGACATAATGTCTCTTGGTGCTTTTTCCCCTTTATAAAGGTCTTGCTGTCTCTTCCCCAAATGCTGGCTCAATTTGTCATATATGGGTTTATTTTCCACTCAGATCAGCAAGTTAGGCATTCCTCATCCTATACAAACCATTCTGGGATATACTTTTGTAGTACCTTTCCCAGATACCCGCTGATGCAATAGAAAACCAAAACAAGAAATTACTTTCATTCTTTCTCAAAAGCTTATTTGTTAATTCATTTTCATAGTAACTGTTATACAGCTGTTAGAATCTATGACTTCTCCCCAATACCTGCATTTTTCTTTATCAATTAATGTTACTAAGAAGTTACTTTTGGAAATTCAAAATGGATCCTAAGGGCTCAAGTCCCATCATGCTCTCAGGCACTTTCTGTTGTCTCAGACAACAGTTTTGTTTGCTACAGATTCATTGTTTGCAGGGCAAAGTGTCTAATTCAATGTTGAATACACTTTGACGATGAGGGGTGTAAGAGTTCCAAGTTATGACCATTGCAATACTAACAGTGTAGGTACCTAACAGTGTGACTATTTAGTCAGAGTTAAATCTAGAGAAAAAAGATTTTCTTTACTACAGAAATCATTCTGGTACTTGCATGCAAACTTGCATCATGTGAACTTTTATTTCACTGGCTCCAGAGATACTTCACTGAGAAATATATCTGAAGGAAGAATATATAGTATTAAGTCTAAGTTGAGAAACATTTTAACAATGTTAAGAAGTCTTTCAACAAAGTCCAAGTCTTTCATTTGAGATACTGTTTATAGATTTCAGTAGATCATGAAAGCAAACTGCCACTCAATGTTACCTTCATGCTACTTGGAAAGGTGGGATACTAATTTTTAACAAAATTTTCACAAATTAAGAATCTATGAGTGACAACCTGTACAAATGTTTTGCATCAGCTAGGGGTAATTTCCAGTTGTTTAACAAATATAAGAAGAGTGGGAAAAGCCTAAAATCTATAAAATATTTTAAAGCAAGCTTTTCTTTTATTGAAAATATTGCAAATAACTATTCTTCGTTAATCAAATCCATTATGCTATTATCAGTTGTTAAATGAAAAATAGATGCCAATACTTGATTCTTGTTCAGTGCAGACTTTAATTGCTTTGACTTCTTGTTATTTGCATTGCTGTGGAAAATCCAATGACTTTTGTGTTACATTAGAACATCAGAAAAAATGGAAATACTATTTGTTTTTCTTGTTCCAGGCTGTTGTTGGGACTTGAATCCCCTATGGCGTATTTTAAACTAAGACCCCAAAAGGAAACATGCTTATTTCTTCCCTCTCTGAAGATATGCAAATAAGAGTTAGACAAATTGGTATTTATGATCATGCATAAAGAGACCCTTTAATTTTCTAGTCCTCCTCTTTTTCACCTTAACATTTTCGACAGTCATATCCTAATTAATTTTATTAGCACTTTCCTAGGAACATATAAATATTTCAAGTTTAAATGACTTACTGCATTAGTTTCTCCTTTTTATTTTGTATTTTACATTAAAATGATGATCTATTCATTGTCATGTTAGTAGTAAGAAACAGGATGGTTTTTCCTTAATTTTGTTTGTAAAAAATGTCATTATAAATTGGCTCCGGAGAGGACCTTCTCTATAGCCCAAACTATCTTTGTTAATAAAGACTTGGCTGTTGTCTAGCCCAAAGTTGAGTTTTGCAATATGGGAGGCAGTATAGAAACTGCAGTGAAAAACGACTGAGGAATTTGATGTTAAAATATGTTCCACCATAAAAATCCTGATTTCTGCTAAACATCACCTGTTTAAACAGTTCTTTCATGCTGAATTTATTATCAGTGAGTTTAGCTTGCATATCTGTTTTTTAGCTTTTCCCAGTGCACAGCTAGATTCTCCCCTGCAGTATGTAGAAGGTTACCTGAATTAACACTTCTCCAGTTTACAAAATCTCTTGTGCTGCATAATTTTGATGGGTGGAAAGAGATGGAATTAGATGTCTATTTGGCAGACTCCGTGCAACAACGCACACGTGAGCTGTCCTGCTGTTCCCTCTCTGAGAAGCCATTGTCTTACTAACCTTGTAGACTTCCATCTTGGCAAAATTGCATTGCCACAGTGTGATTTCTAAGGGCTTTATTTTAAACAGAATTATTTATGCTATTCTCACAAAATCTAAATTGTCATGAAAGTCCCTAGAGTGAAGGCTAATTCTGTTGCCAGCAGCTGTATCTTTAATACACAAAGCTGAAGCTTGTGGTGACAGTAATTACTGGCCATCCCTGTTCTGATAAATTTGTGTTTTCTCTTTGAACAAATATGACAAGCTTTTAATTTTGTATAATCATTGATCACATGAGATGCCAGATCATCTTGTTTTAGTATCATTCACATCTGCTGCTACTTTCCAGGAACACAGGTAAAATGCTTTGACCTAGAACATGCAACTTCAGTTTCAGCACCTTAATGTGGCAAAATGCAAACTGCTTCTGAAATACTTCTCTCAACCACTTGAAATTCCAAGAGATGGCACACTAGCTGAAATTATTTAAAAAAAAAGAAAAGAAAAAAAAAAGTCTAACCCCCCCTAAACACATAAAAATAAGGAAATCAACAACAAAAAGAAATCTACTGCCATCCTTTCTGGCATCATGTACTTGCTAAATTTGCAACAGTAAGTACTGGAACAACTTTTATAATCATTTTGTCACAAAACACTCCAGTAGAGAACTGCCATTTACCTCAAGTTCAATGAGTGACTGTGGTCAAGAGAAATAGTACTGAAAATTAATAACAAAATGCAGCCTTTATGTAACACCTCTTTTCCATTAGGTATTGGGGAAAATTAGGATAACTGCATTCATCTTTGGATACACAGTATAAAAGAGTGTGTATGATCCAAGGTACCTGAAATTCCAAAAATGGTCAAAAATGTAAAGTGCCAGAAACTAAAATGAGGTGGAACAATGGTATCACAAAGAAAGTCCCTGTGTCCTTTGATCTTTAAAAATCCCATGAGTCATGAAGAATAAATTTGTGTTGTACCCTAGAGACTGCACAACTGGAGCATGTTGCTCTAATGATGAGTAAAGGTAATATGTCCAGACTATAAACCCATTTTTTTTTAATTATATGCCAAGTTGGGACAGAAAATCAAAAATTTGGGGAAAAAAAAACAAGTATGATAACAATTACTGTCTACCTTAAAAAAAATGCAAGACTTCACTTACCAGTTTCAGCTTTTTATGCTGCTTTGATTTTAAATTCTGTATTTTCAGCCTAAAGTTCTAAACAGAAAACTACTTGGTGAGCAAATTGAACGTTTTATTTTGAAAAATTCATAAATAGACACTGGCTGTTTCAGAAAAGTTTATTCTTGCTCTTCTCCCTACAGTGAATAAGTTCATGTAACAACAACTTTTCCTCCAAACTTTGTGTTTAAAAATAACTGCATTTTCTGATACTTCCAAGAAATTTTGTACTGCAGTAAACGTATAGTCAGGTAGCATCATGTAGTGCTCTGATAAACCCATCTGCTATCCATTTTGTCCCTATGTATGTCAGTTTTAAACACATGCTAATTGAGAAAATTGGAAACTCCTAGAACAGGAACATTCTTCCACTACTTAAATAAAACCTTCTATGGTTGTGAACATTTTATATTCTTAGTATGCCGTGACACTCTTTCAACTCTTCAGGACAGAAGTGTTAAGACAAGGTAGGGTTATATGGTGTTTTTATGTTTGTTCTGAACTGTATCAATTCTGATTTTATGTTATTCACCCTCAGAATTTTGTACTTTGAAACTATAACTTAGAAGTACATTTTTTAGCCCTGAAGCTGTAAGCTGTTACGTTCAGATGGGAGGATCTACACATCATATTTTCATATAAGAAAGGAAAATTGCTAGCATCTATATCAAGCAGAGTGGTGTATATCTTCTGATCATGGCCAGTAATGCACACTCGATTTTATAGGGACTTTTAAGGCTGTTGTATGAATTTAGCTGTAGGCTTGCTCTTTAACAAGGATTATTTACTGTATATGACAAATTTAGAAGTTTAACCATTTTTCAACAGTCTGAATGATATAACATGGTGATATTTTTGAGATCAAAGATCATCACTGCAAAAGTTCTAATACAAAAAGACCTTTTTCAAAAAATAGCAAAAAGAGAAAAAAGAAAATACGTTTACATTTGGATAGAAATTAACAAATAAAATTTCCAAACAAGTGTTAAGCATCAGTTTTATTCATGGAGTATTTGAAAGAGTTTGGTGATTTGTTGGTTTGGTTGTTTGTTTGCTGGGGCTATTTTGCTGCTTTGGCCAGGTCTTATTCATGCTTTCACACTAGTTTTTATACATTCCAGTAGAACAGGATTTGAGTTCCCTCTCTGTTATTGTGCTGCAAAGAAGGAGTAATTCTAATAAAAACAGCAGTGCAAAGCAGAAAAGATTTGACAATGACAGTACACAGGTAAATTAAGCTCACTTAGATAAACATTTTTTACCTTTTTTAAAAGAAGTTTTTCTTTTAGTGTGAATGATCCCTACTTTTCAGAATTTAATTCCTCAGTAATCGTGGAATGGAGCACATGATATTTAGCCATTCCAAATGCCATCCTATTTGAGGAGCACTTAGTTATTTTAATAGCTGGTAGGAGTTATCTAGCTTTTCATTAGCTACTATAAATAATTTCTAACACACTTTGAACCCTGCTGTATCTTTCAGAAGATGTTATAACTATACTTCAAAAATATAGACATGTGCCATACTGTGATTATGCACCATTCATAATATATCATATGAAAATCAAGGCATGGAGGTTTAGACCACAACATACTTTTTAATGAAAGCCTACTATCATAATGCTTCGGTTTGCTCTGTGTGGATATGGAAATCCATAGTGTAAAGAGCTATATCACAGGTGTTAGGCCGAAGTTCTTTCTGCATACAGTGATCAACAGACATGCATTCAATTCATCCTAAGGCAGACATAAAAAAATATCAGAGGAATAATATCTTAAGAGTAACTATCCATTTGCTTAAAAACAGAGCTTATGAGAGAGCATCTCAGCTACAGATGTCTAAATTGTCAACACCAGAGTTAGTCAAGACGGTTCCCACTCTAAATGCCTTTCTCATTTTAAGACACATATGATATTTTTTATTCAAAGGTATTTTTATTTATTATTTTTTATTCAAAGGTATTTTATTATTTGAAAACTGAGGAAGCTCCATATTATTCCAGTTAAATCTGAAGTGCTAAATATACAAGAAACTAAGACCATATAAAATTTCACTATCAGATAATAAAAATAGTGTACATTAGTTTGAAAGTCTTTGGAAAGACAGATAGAGGCTTTAGGGCTTTGGCTTTTATTTGTTTACTTGCTGGCTTTAGTGTTGTAAATCCACGAATTAGCAGAAAATTAATTTTTTTATTTCAATTAAATAAATATTCATCTACTTTGCTAAGACTTATCAAGCAATTTGCATCACATCTCTAATGGAATATTTTAAAATATTTAATATGTAATTAATGCTTTATGTGTCAAATTTCACTAAAAAAAGGAGGCAGCCATCATACATCTAATTTTAAATCTAACAAACATCAAGTTTTCTGCTGTGTGAAGCTGTATTTTTATTTAAGAATTCGAGGAGACTACTTTTTATGAAAAATACTAAAAAAGCAGTTTTTATAAGCAACCGTTTTCCTCTGTAGATACCTGTGTCCTTTAATAGAAACACAAAAGTTCAGTGAAACAACTGTTAAACACATTTTAGCTACAATGTTGTTATTTGGGCATTTAAATTATTAGTAAATTATAAGTGATAACATTTACCTCAATGCTCTGATTCCTAGACCACATATAAAACTGCAATGAGCTTCATTAAAAAGATGCCTACAGTTATTTGTACAAGCTTTCATTAGCTTTAACAGTACATGACAGTACATGCATTTAAACGTCTTGTGTATTTAGTTGTTTTTTTCAGCAGTAAGCTGAATCCGGAAGACATATGTCCATTATAACAGTATCTTTTCCATTCATATACTAAAAAATATAGGCAGACAAGCTTCTCCCTTTCATTCTTAATTTCTAAGGTCTCTTAAAACATAAGATCAAACTTCAGCTGTGGAAAAATAAGAGAGTGCAGCAAATGAAAATGTCGGAGATGATCTAGGGTATGTTACCCTACTGCCATTTCACTTCTATTGAGGAAAGATGCCTTCTACAAAACAAAGACATTGTGCTTTACCTACTAAGTTTACAGGCGTTTTCCACTGAATTCTTTATAAAGAATGGATCTGCTTATCATGAGATCATATACACCCTCCTGTGTAGCCTGAGGGTTAAGCTGGGCTGCAGAGTTTGTCTACATGAGGTGCATAGTGCAAAGCAGAGTAGGTTATGAGCTTTACAGCTAATTCCTCATGTGTACACAAGGAAGTCTTTCCTGAGGGGCAACTTTCTCACCTTCAAAGAAATTATTGCACTTCAAATGGATGCACACAAGCATATTATCAGCTAATTAGGATACAATAAATTCATATCTAATCCAATTGTGCCCTAAGTATAGTGAGTGCACTGCACTTCAAGGAAATGTGAAAATTTCTTTTTATGATCATCAGTCAAAAGATCCAAGATCCTCAAAAGGAGAAGGAAATATTTTTACAACTGCTTCCTAGAACAAGTGGGTTGTGAGCAGGGCCCAAGACAAGAGACAATGTACAGACTATGCTAACTTGTCACAAGGAAGTCTTAGAAGCATACTGTCCTATTCAAGACCAAGTACATTGCAGTTTCCCTGTCAGAAACTTTAGCAGTAACCCATAATGTAAAGCAGTATGAAATACAATGTAACACTTGCTGAAGTTATTACCATTCACAAAAGCTGATATTGTGGGGTCATATAATAAAATACCAGCTACCACCATAGTGAAAATTACAACTTCTTTCATAATCATCAAGTTCTACAAGTAAGAGTTACCTTGTGTTACATTGAAAATCTTTTTCTGGGCAGAGGGAAGATGGCATATATGAAAAACTTAGAACTTGCTGTTAGTCCAAATAAAATTTAACAGTCCATTTGTGCAAGTTATCTGACTAATCTAGAAAAGCATTTCACTTATAATGGCAAAAAGTAATATTCATTAGGCCACACTTCCTAGTTAAAAATTTTATGAATAATAAAGTGAGAATAAGTAGTATTTTCTGTTATACTAGGATATCTAATATCAGTGGACTCAAATTTTTGGAAAATAAAACAGAAAATGGCAGGCTTCTACAACATAACATTCTTCCTCCTTGTCAGAAGTCCATATACTTATGAAAGACATAGACCTGTTCTACTTTTAAAGGTTATTAGTTACGGGCTACCATGTCTAACTTATTCTAATATTTTATTTCGTTACAAAGGCATCATATTTTCTTAGTATTAGTGCTGTTGAACTAGCACTGAGATACAGGTAGAGGAGGGCTTAAAAAGGTCAAGCTCAGCTTAAAAAGTGGATATGTTCTTTTATCTTTCAGGTGGTCTCATCAATTACACTTCTGATATAGATCCTTTTGATTTACAAATCTGGATGACATTGCTACTTTAACTGTAAGGAAATATTCCACTCTAAGAATGTTGCTGTTCCACAGCAACAGAGAAGTATTTTCTAGTTCCATTGACTGGATTCCATGAGCTCCATTACCAAAAAGAATCTTTCTACTTCTGCTCGATCTAAACACAAATAATCTAGAAAGACTTTAAGCTCTTTGGGGCGTGTGGGAGATGGGGAAAACAAAACTGAAACATACTTGCATGTGGTTTAGCCTTGCTCTTCTTTTACGCTGATGGATAAGTCTAAACATCCCAGTTATAAGTGGATATTTGATCTCTAACAATTAAATGAGATACTGGAGACATTCTTTCCCTTTTGTAAAATCTGATTACATCCTTCTATTGTTCCCTACTTCTTTAGCCATGTCCAGTCAAAATGAAAAAGAAACAAAGCCAAAATCAAACCAACAGGACAATTAAACAGTTAACAAAATAGCTGAAAAGTTCCTGTTGGATAAAGAAAGGAGTCTGAGGACCCATCTCGATTTTCTCAGAGGTGACAAAAATGTATCAAGTAATTTAGCTTTAGAAAGTCAATTTAGAGGCAAATACCGAAGATATTGCATGAAAATGCACCTTAAAGGCTAACACCTTGTTTGGCAGCTGCTCTTCTTTCAACTTATATAGTGAGACGGATCTTATAAAATTTTCCACACCACATAGTTTTATAGTTATCTGATGACAAGTTAAATTGATAAGTCTGGGGTTTTTTTGCGTATGTTATACCTTTTAAAATGTAATCAGAAAGCCTTTGTTTTATCAGAGAAGATAAAATGATAAAACTAACATCCTAGCAGTGAAAATTGACAAATGAAACTTCTGAGAGCTTATCTGATTGAAGAAAATTTCTCATTCTCAGTTCAGTAGAGAACTGACTCTAAACTGATGAACCTCAAATTTCCTTATGACTCTTATACATTGGACAACAGGAGAAAATCCCATCTTTGGAGAGGAAAGAGTTTAAATGCTACCCTTTTTAAGGCTATGCAGGTGGAGTTAGCTATTCCCTATCAGTCAGTCAACAGAACAGACCAGGACTTTATTTATCTATTTTCTTGGATGTAAAGCAGAAGAATCAGATCCCTGGATTCTGCTGCACCTTGTTCAGCACAGTGCTCCAGGTACAGAAGTGAGGTTAAGAATCAAGACCCCGTAGGCACTCTCAGTTTCCATTTTCTTTGTATGCAAGCTAAAGAATCATTACAGCACATTACCGCACAGATACATAAAAATATTCCAAGGACTGACTCCATTCAATTATTGCGTGAAAACTGTAAACCATGTTAGAAGCCATTGGGAAAACAGGTACCTATTTTGACAGCAAATCCTTTAAAATATAAATACAATGATGATCCACTATCCCACTTCTAACAGTTATCAATCCATTAATTTTTAAGAAGAGGAAGTTGTATTAAAGAGGGCTGAAAATTTCATGGAAGCATTATATATATACTACAAAAGTATATAAAATAAATTTAGTAGAGTGGTGTCAACACTTTTATACACTAGAACTACTCAAGAAGTTTAAGGGGCAAAGAAGTAATTTACTTCAATAGAACCTGAATTATATACAATGCAATTACAGTATTATTTAAATATGGGTATTACTCTTAATTACAAGATTTGTTCACTGCAAAATATTATTTCCAAATAATAAAAAATTATTCTTAAAATACTCTATAACTAATAGTGAGGCACTATCACCGCACAGTTAAAAAAGTCTATTTGAAAATTGAATCTAAATGTACTGTAATTCACATTCATTAAAATGCCAGACATTTTTCAAGTGAGCAAAACTATTCTATAAAAATCAATTCACTGTACAACGGTAACATATTACAAACTTGCATTTAAAATGCAGTCATTTAATTGGGAAGAACACTAATCCAATGATAGTAGTTCTGTTAATCCAACAAAAGTTATTCATATTTTTAAAAGTAAAATATCCACCCTGCATCTGTGAGACAGTGTAGGCTATCTTTAAGCTCGATAGTTGGTGGTCAGCTGTTAAAAAACAGATTATTATATATAAAAAAAGTAAAACTTACATTTAGAACTGGAAGAGGGAAATATCTTGCAGAAACACTTTTATCTTCCATCTATAGCTCTTGGTCCTAGTATTAGATATTTGACATATAATTAATGGCTTCATTTCTGTTTATTTTCTCAAGGCAAATAATCCGAGTATTTGTAAGATATAATTACATGTAAGTGTATAATGTACTTCTACTGAAAAAAACTAACACATGTTATTTACAGATTTCCAGTTTTGTAGATTTCTTCATATCTTTTTGATTTGCAGAGGGGATTTCCAGAAGTGACTTTTGTTTGCCTTTTTAATATTAAACATTAGGTATCAAAAAGTAGAATCTAGAAAATTGGTGAGTGATTATCCTAAGCAGCTGAATTCACCTTTTATTAAGAATAACTCAACCTCCCATTGTGGAGCCCACATTCAGCTTCATGTATCAGTGTGAAACTCCAGACATTTCCCATTCCAGATACGGTGATTGTGATCATGGCTTCTTAGTTTACAGAGCTTATTTCTTATTTCTCAAAACGTAAAAATACATTGTTTGCACTATATTAAACATCTCTAAGACTTTTGTTGCAACAAATGAAAATTCTCCTTTTCAGTTTTCCTATAAACAACATGGAAATTTAGCAGGGTATTAACAATTGTACAAGAGTTATGTCTAACTCCACACATAAAAAAGCCTACAGCCTTTCAGCCCTGTTACAAGGCTTTTAAAAGTTACAGTTTTCACAAATAAGAACATCTGCCCTTCAAATCCATGCTGAAATCTGACACGCTTCAATCATTCTGTCTGAACCAGGTTAGCTAGAGTTGTGATTGAAAGCCACACACAGAAGTAGCTGTAGAAGCTCACAATGTCAAGATATTTTGTACTTTTGTTTTGCAGGATTGTGCATCAACAAGTTGTGCTGTGTAAGGCAGCAGAAATGTCCCAGTATTTGTTATACGTGATGGATTTTTCTCTTTTAAGTGTGTGCTATAGAAACTTGCTTCAGCATCAAGTGCTTTTTGGACAAACGATGTCTATAATTCTCAATAACTATCAACAAGTCCAGTTTCATCTGGATGTTACTGTGCTTCAGAAGATTCCTGATCCATAGTTCATTCTGCAGTGCCACAACACTGAAAGACTGAAATTGAACTTTGCCAAATGTTGCCTCAGGCAGACAGCTGACTTCCTTAGAGACATTATTTCACAGGAGAAACTGAAATTTGTTACCATGCCCACATCCCACTACAGATAATAAACATACTTTCTCTTACAGTCTTACACACGTACTTTCTAGTGAAGTTATTTCCAACCTACGCTTTAATTTGTTTAGCTGTCAAGATAGTTATTTCAAGAAAACCTCAATCTGCCTTTGATATCACAAACTTCAGTGTAATTAAAGATTTCATTGAGAACATACAAGCACTTACAGTTTGATTCCATGTTACCTGTAATTATAACAATCAGTAATGAGGCAACAGAGCTGGCTACACACCTACTCAAACCAATGAAGATAAACCAAGAAGAACATTTATGTCAAGAACACTTAAGGAGAAGAACTTCACAAAACATATCACACAGATGAAAAAGAATCGTGACATTTTTTATAGGGTTTAAGAAATTGAAGAAACTATCTTTGGGTATATAGATTCAAACTGCATACAGATCATAGCTCTTTGATGATCCTGTTAGCAGTAAAAGGATTCAGTTGAGCAGGAATGCAAATTGCCTGATGATCAATGAAAACACTTCCCTTTATGTATGACAGAGTATGGATGAGAAACTGAAAATGTGATGGCTGACTGCTTATCTCATCTACCCTTATCTCTACCAGATGCCAAGATAAATGACGAGATAGAGTGCTTCCACAGATAAAAAGCATACTTACTACAGTGCAGGAAAGCAATTTAGAACTACAGTTTAACATATCTCATTCATCAGAAAATTATGGGATTTCCTGATAACAAGGTGGCCTAAGAATCACAAACATCCTGATTCCTTTCTACAGCAGCATGCTATACTACAAAATGAACTTTCAACAAGATATGCTTACAGGCTTGTTCACTTTTTTTTTCCCCCAACGGATACAGTTGTTTCATGACAAGCGTCAACAACTGTCAGAACAAAACAGTAACTCTGAGAACTCTGTTGACGGGCAGAATTATATATTCTAGTTAAAGCTGGTCTAAACTTTAAGCCAGTCTTATACTAAGAATGCATTGACCTATATGTTATCATCACAAACTGTTTGTATACTTTAGACATCATTAGAAAATTTTTTGATTGATACTTAAAGACCACTTGGTAACACCATGACATACTTGTTATTCTACTATTCTTCTCCCTTGCTAGATTACCTGAAAATATGTTTATAAACTGAACCTGAGTCACATTTACTGTTAAAATCAACTTCCCACCTATTATTTTCAGCATAGAACAAATAGCCTCATTTTTTCAGAATATCTTCAAAACCTTTTTTTTTTTTATTTCTCAGAAAGAAAGATTTTATATACAGGCAATGAAGAACATTCTGCCTTTGAGACAACAGAGAGATTGAATGCCTCAATAAAACTTTAAAAAAGATTGCTAACCTGGAAGGAAAAGCTTGAAAATTCTTCACAACAGACTTTCTACAAAGTTACAAGGTTACATGTCATCCAGCAGTTCACAGAGCACTTGCTGATTTACTGAATAGATGGAGAATGCATACAAAGCAAAATGTTAAATGTTAATTGATTACTATTGTCTTAACCTGAAAGATCACAATTAGATCAGAGACCAAAGGCAGAGACCAAAACAAACCACAAAAAAAAATTAAATTTACACAGATTGGCAGCAAACACCTTGAAATATAAATTCATGAAAGTATGACAATCCAGAAGGACTCCTGAAATATGATTTCACAGAGAGTTTTTCTACTGTCAGTTAGATTGCTCTTCGTTTCATTCCACTGCAACAGGAAATTAGGATAGGGTAACACTAAATATTACTTCCTCCTCCTGGTTCAGATCTCCAAAAGTATTATTGTGAGCTTTCTACTCTCAAACACACTAAAATCACAGTTCTTATCATGCAGAACATGCTCTTCAAACTATTCTTTGGTTCCCTTTGAGGGAGTCTTCTTTTTATTTTGTCTATGTTGCAGAGAGATATTAATTCTTAATAGAATTAACACTTAGACCTTTTTTTGTGTGCTTTGAGTCATATTGGAGCTGCGTAGAGGATTGATAGTGGAAGGCAATTTGTGGATGCAAGAACATGAGCACATAAAGCAACATGGAATTATGACCTTATACTGTGGGACTCAAAATCAATTCTAGACAGAGTCAGTCAATCACAACCATAAGAACAAAACCTAAATTATTTTGACATCCATCAGGAGAATCTTTTTTATGTATCTGAAGCATCCTGATCCATTCTGGATCAGCTAGTAGGGCAAAGAATGGGTCAGTGCCTTGGAGCATATCACAAAGCAGGATAGGTCTCGGTAACGCCTCTCAGTTTACCTAATAGAAAATAAAAGGACTTAAAGATCCAGGCTCTCCCTTGAAGAGCTAAGGAAAGTTGCTCATCTCTTAACAAAGACAGTCCAGTGCTTCTGTTTACTAGCTGTCTTCAGTAGATTGCTCTCTGCTATTCAATGTAGTGCACTGAGCATGACAGGAACTTGACTCTGATCAGCATCCTCCCAGGTACAGATTATGGAGACTAGGTAAATACACACTGAAAGAAAGTTAGTCTTCATTCCTAATGTTTAGTCCTAAATATTAGATCATTGCATATTTTGGCTTTATTAGTTGGCTAGCTATTTACTGACTGCATAATTAATGACTGCTATAATAAGAAAAAATCATAATTAATTTCTGTACATTAAGACCATCCAAAAGAAATGCAAAGACTCATTGCATTGGTACTTCTGATTAGACAATGTCACTCATTTGCTATTAGGTGAAAAGATAAGCAGAAACATTAAACTGTGATATGAACTGCTATTTGTGGTTGTTTTGCAATGATTTGTAATTGACAGTCAACTATACCAGTAGCAGAGATTTCTTAAAACCTACACGTATCCTTTCAATTTAGATATTCAATAAGTATTTACATAGAAATATCATATGCAGTTAGAAAGACTGAACATGGGTCTTAGCTTATATATTTTTAAAACTTGTAGAATGTCTCCATTGGACTACAGATGTGTCTCAGCTGAGAACTACTAATGCAGGGTGCTTCTTAAACAGCACCTAAAATCACTTTGGAGCCCTGTCAGCAGATCTCAGCACCAAAATCCTCTCAGATTCCAATTACACTGAATGTGCTCCTACTCCAGAGAGGCAGGAGAACTAGAGAAGCTCCTCCAGCTTCTTTCTCCAGAGAACCAGAGGAAGTCATCCCTGACATTCTGTTTCCTTCAACATACTGTGACTTTGATCAGACTTTCAAAGGGAAAACACAGGACTGGTCCCTTATCTAACTGCAGTGAATTGTCACAGTAACTTACCTACAGTCCTTCCCAGCCAAAGGTAAAACAAAAGGCATCTTCCTACTTTGAATTCAAAATTGTTCAGTTGGAGAAGAAGGTGGGAAGCAGAATTTGCAAAGGAATAGATTGGGAAAACAGTCTGGACCTGAAGTACAAGATGAGTTCATAGATTGTTAAAAAATTTTCAATGGAGAAATGTAGCTGTAAGAAAATTGGACTTTATGATTAAAGATATTTTTAACATAAGAATGCTGAAAAGCTTTAGTGCTACAAATTTGTGCCTAATCAGCTCATTTTGCTAGTACAAGATGTTACAAGTTAGCTGATGGGCAAGATGAATTTTACATTGAAGAACAGAAGAGATCCTACCTTTCCATTTTTTACAGCTAACAAAAAAACAGAAGGAAAAGAGTAAAGGCTAAATGGAAATGAACACAAAATGCTTAGCTTTCCTTTTACTCAGTGGGATCAAAATCAGAATATCAACAAGATATATGGGAGAAATAAATACTCTAACTGTTGTAGTATGATATATTCAGGCTATTAAAGTACATTTTGTAAATTAGAATCATAGTAATTGCAACCTAAAGCTTATTAATCTACAGTGGTTTTCATCTTCAAAGCATTATAAACACAACAAATTCTTAAGTATTTCCCTAAGCATGGAAGTGTGCCCCATGAGAGGCCTGACGAAATAGTTACAAGCAGCAGGCACAGAATGACCTCCAAATTGGTCTCTAGAGTCTCAGCTGTTATTAACAGCAATAGGCTATAGGTAACATTTTGAAAAATATCCACATGATTAAAGAGCTGCCAGGCTGGTAGATGAGATTCGGCAAAATTGCTTCAGCACCTGAAGATGGTAATGCTCCATAGTTATCTGTTTTCTACCTTAGCTCAGATTAATTCCTCTAAAATAACCCCAGCTGTTTGTTTCTATACACATGATTCAAAACTCTGTAGTTTCTAAAACTTTTTAGGCACAGAACTATGTAAGTTTGTGTCCTCAAAGCACCTGCGTTTAACAGATTGCATAACTAACTTGTTGCCTCCCAATCAGTCCCAAGTTCTCAAGGGCGTTTTGGTGCTGAACTACTTACCTTTAGGAAAATGTTTTCTAGGATACTAGCAGCCAATAAACAAAACTTTTAGGATGAACAGGGATC
Organism: Phaenicophaeus curvirostris; assembly: GCF_032191515.1. Classification (NCBI taxonomy): domain Eukaryota; kingdom Metazoa; phylum Chordata; class Aves; order Cuculiformes; family Cuculidae; genus Phaenicophaeus; species Phaenicophaeus curvirostris. The sequence goes on along the minus strand of NC_091392.1, from coordinate 18,463,895 downwards.
TCAAAGTCTGTACCATGATAAAGTCTGAAATTGTGCCTACAAAGAACACCAGGATTTGCAAAATCTCTGGCTGTCTGATTCTTAGAACCTGAGGAGAAAATACAAGGTACTCTGCCTCTACCTCTCCCATGGAATTGAGGTACTTCGCTGTTCACTTGATTAGAAAGAGAGCAATTTTAGGAGTGAGAACTGAACTGATTCTTCCTACATGGTTCTTTTGATCCCTGCATTACTTATTACACTTTTTTTCAAAAGTCAAAGCCTGGCCTGGGAGGAGGGAGTTATCAGGTCAAACCACCCAAACCTCTATGAGAGGACATTTCTCTTTTCCTGTCATGACACCATCACCACTGAGAGTTCAGTAAGAGAAATACATCATTCCTGACACATGCCAAGCATGTTTATTTTACTCTTAGGATTTAGGTGATATTTAAGATATGGATTAAAACCAGTATACTCCTATATCGATATTGTTTTATTTTGCACAGTGTTTAATTTTAGATGCCCCTCTTATGATACAAATGCAGATTCATGGGTTGCTATGCAGTGTTAGACATCTGTCCCTATGTTTGTCTTAAGTTCCAATTTATCTATTTCCCCTCTCCAAATGTTTTTATCAATATTGTCATTAGGAAAGTATTAAAAAAAAATACTAGGTTGTTTGTGTCTATATTTGCAAATATGAAATAAGAGCAATATATTAACTCACCCTCTTTAGAACATAGAAAGAAGACAGGATGATGGCCTGAAGGTTTACTGAATCGAATCAAGGAGACACTGTTTTCTGGATAGAACTTTAGCTTTCAAAAGTTTCCTTTCTAAAGTTTGAGATCCTTACAGGTTTATGACACTGTTGACAGCATTACTTTCTTGAAAAAAATCTGGAACATGACTGAGGAACCTCTAAGGATACACCATAAATATAAGCCTAGTGATGAAGCCATTGTGTGGACCTAACTGCTCAGCTATCTGTGTTACAAATACCTCATGGCAAAACAGGGTACTTGGGAAAGTGTGCATAAATGACAATCTCAGCTGCTCAGTTATTGAAATAAGATCTTATGAAAAGACCTGACTGGCTTAGATTTATGATTTTTTAAGCCATACATACTAAATACATACATACATGCATACATACGTACCATCCCTAGTGATATTTAAAAGATGGGTAGATGAAGTGCTCAGGGATATCATTTAGTAGTGGACAGGTACAGTTGGGCTTGATGATCTCAAAAGTCCTTTCCAATCTAGCGCTTCTATGATTCTATGAAATACCTTCTTCTTTCCTACTACAAGAAAAATGAAGTCGCAAAACCTGCCTTTAGATCTAAATAAGGGATGAGGCAAAATATCACTTGTGAATTGTAGTCTGCAAAATGTTTATGGATAAGGGTACCATGTTTTGATTTCCAGACATGCCATCTTGAAAGGTTTTTGCTGCAGGAATGTTACCACTTATGGTTAGTTTCCCTATGTCTGGAGAAGAAACACGTTTCAGCTGCCATTCATGGAAGCTGAATTTCATGGAATAATGGTAATAGTGTTATTAACTCTTTTTATGAGCAAAAAAGATCACATTACATATGTAAATCTAATTTGACATTCCTATTAATATTTTCAGCTTAATAGTCTTAACACAGAAATAACCTCACCAGCAATAAATTCAAAATATATTCATTTACGTTCCTGCTGTGTACCCCTTCCTCTGATGTGCTCGCATTCTGTCCCCAGATGTTGATGGGGCCAGTCTTCCTCCAACAGAGGTGAGGATTGTCCTAGAAAGCCTTCACTGCTCTGGGACCTGTGCTAGGAGCTCACCACTAGTGTGTGAATTCCCCTCCTCCTCAGTCTTAGGATTCACTTGTGTTTATTTTTGTTTTCTTCCTCCAGGCTGTCTTCTAGCTGCTCCCAACCAAGATGTGAGTATGGCCCCACAACCTCCCCGTAGGGCTGTTGTCTGTTTGTCAGTGACTCCCTGGGTTTTCCAGACTTTTTCCACAGACACAGGCAGAGAGCTCAAGCTCACGCAGAGGAGCCAATAGACACTTGGCCACAGGGCAGGAGCTCAAATAAAACCAGTCATGTTCTGGCCAAGGTGAGCCCAGGCCATTTCCTGAGACCTGCACTCTCAAGTCGGAGCAGAACCTGAGGAATTCAAATTGTTTGATGAGCTTACACTGGCCAGCAGCTGGGCACCCATAGAGATGCTTGTTCACCCTTCTCCACAGTCCCGGCTGTGCTCCTCTCTATCCCTTGTCCATCTCCAACTTAGTTCGGGGAGGCCACAGTGTTGGGAAGAGGAAAGCCTTGATGCTTTGTAAGCACTGTCCAGTAACAGCCAAAATACTGACGTGTTATCAACAAATACAAAATACAATACTAGATGGGCAGCTATGAATTAAGCTAGCTCCTCCTAGCCAGACACAATATAACTTATAATGGTGAAAATCATATTAATTGGGCTATAATTGTGATTGGCAGTAAGTAGAGGGAAAGATGGAAAAAAATGTTTTATATTTCTTGTCACCCTACATTATCATAGAGTGCTACCCAGCTTTGCTAGAACTCTAGGAATACATTAATTTTCACGTGCTTTTGTTTCATGCTGTATTTCTGACTTCTCAGGAAGGTTTTTTCCTTTTGAAAATCATTTCATGAACGTTGGAAAACATTTATTCTTACGCCTTTCCTGTCTTTCAAAAATAGTTCACTTTGACTAAGGTGAAAAGGAGTTTAGGAAGGAAAAAAATCAGTGAATTTCATAAAGTATTATTTTTCATACATTCAAAGAAAACAAAGTAATTGGAGACTCAATTATTTGAAAAATCTTGGCAGAGTTCTCAGCACTAAAAATATGTATTATTTGCAACTCTACTTTCCATAAGTGAAATTACTTTCAAGAAACTAATAGCTAGGTCAGAAATAGATTAAAAATGTGAATCTCAAGCTGTATTGCCAGATAGTCCTTGAGAAACTGATAAAATATTATTGCCAAGAGATAAACAAAAGAATGAGTTAATGCTCTATTTGACATAAAAACAGAGAAAGGAAAAGTAGCATTATAGTGACTAGTAAGTCTAAGGGGTCAGAAACTTCAAAGATATTTTTACTGAGATGGCTTTTATGCATTTTCTAAGTCAGTACATGCTATAAAATACATGAGAGCCTTTGACCTTTCACAGAATAAAAACATTAAGTCTTCTAAAATGTTTTTTTTATAAAACACAGAGATGAAGTTGTAAATGTTAATTTTAAGAGCTAGTTTTGAAATAGAAATTCATCAGTGTCAATGCATACAGATAATTTCAGCTGTTTCAACTGTAGCTTAGATACACAGAGTTACTGAAAAATGGAGAAAGGTCCCTGAGCAAACCAGTTATCGCATAGAAAAACAAACACATCAATTTCTTATTCAAATTGCCAATCTCTAATATTGAGCCACATATATATAAGAAATTCTTATCGCTCTTATTTGTGTTGCTTTAAATTTTTATTACCTTTCTGATTTGCAAAACTCTGTTAAAATGAAGCATCTGAGTTCAACTTCCCAGCTGAAATGTTTAAGCTATAAGTTTTATTCCTTTGTTTTTCTGTCTGTATTTTGTTTCAAAAACCACATGCTTAAGTTTTTTAGCTTCATTAGACGTTACATTATGTAATGCCAACCACTCATAATTAATAATAAGTGAGACTTTTTTAAACATACAATTTTTTTTTGTGGATATTTCCCACGTTTTTAAGGGTGTTCATGAAACTGAAGCCAGATAGAATTTCCAGTGGACAGATATATTTATTGACAAGGGATAACACTTTTATCACCATTGTGTAGCTCTTCAGACCCTCAGGTATTTTCTTTAACTATTTGGGGTTTTATTGACTCTCATGTCACCATTTTTTCCCATTTCCCTTTTGTTCTAAACAGTAAAATGACAAAGGTAAATCAAGCAAGAGGATATACAGAGGAAACTAAAAATCATTATAATGTTTTGACTTTCTGTTAAATTATGATTTTATGCATTTGAAATTAGTTTGTTTAAAGAGATCAAAAGAATACTTTTAACATAAATACAACATGGTTCTAACTAAATCACTTGGATTTCATCAAATCTTTTTGGTCCAAATTGAAATTTTAGTGACAAATTTGTTTGTATTTTGAAGTAAATGTAAATTGCGGTGACATAACTGAATATTCTTGCTTTTGGTAGCATGATGTTGAGTGGTGTATGATTTTTTTCCTCTCACCAGATGCACACTGACATGTTTGACTTTTGAATAAAGTACAATTCAGTATTGATGAGCAGCACCAAAATCTTCCTAGACAGAACAAACATCCCAACTCGATGTTGAGAAAAGGTCGTTCATATAGCTCTATTGCTCTAATACTGCCATCTATAATTTATGTGTTTTAATGTGTTGGCATGTTAATAGTACATGTACTCCTAGTGACTGAGCAGTTCTTTGGTAACGGACACTTTCTGAGTGATAAAGCAGAAGTTTTTGGGGAAAAAGGATTATAAACTGCATAGATGTTAATGGAGAGCTCTGTACTAAAACTCAACAAATTTGATTCTTTTGGAGGCACTACTCTACAAGACTTTCAAGACTGTTCCATTTCATCTATAATAACACTTCTATTTTCTGGTGGCTAACATGTATTGACAACCATTGTGATTTGCATGCCTCTACGCCATGCACCACTGTACGTATACAATGCTGGGAAACCTAAGAATGCAATGGGCTGTGTTAATCATAACAATAGATTCACAAATCTCTCACCACCTTTCAACCAAAAAAGTGACAGAGTAACTTGCTATTACAACTCATGTTGTAATCCCCCCCTTTCTTTTTTCTTTTGACTATCAATGTTCCATAACATATTCTGACATTTGGATCTTTTCCTGACTTTACCCTGAAGATATAGTTCTTTATCAAATGTGTTCCTTTGTTTAATCCTTAATGTTGAAATATTATTCAATATTCATGGCACATTTAACTGGTTAGTACAGGAGCTGCTGTATATATCCCATTCCTACTGATTGTTAAAGTATTAATTTAGACTAATGAAAGTATAGGGAGTAGATTTACTTTGTTCTTAAAACATAAAAAAATGATTCTGTTTTTAACAGAAGAGTAAATTTTGCTTTGGCAAAATTCCAATGTCTCTGTATTAAGTTCAAATCACATCTACTGTTCTTATACATATTTCAAAAAAAGGTTATTTCCTGTGTATACAATATTTAAAGAATCATGCTGAATATAATATAGTTCTAACCAAAAAAAAAAATGTATAAGAATTTCTTTTACACTTAAGTAATCTGTACTTCCTTTTTCTAATAAAAAGCTAATTTTCCTTTGAAAACTAGAAAGGCTTACAGACCAAAACCTCTTTTGACAGTAAATCATTTTCTTACATCCTCAATATGAAAATATATGAGGCATAAAACTATATATTTTTAACTGAATTTAAAGGCTGCCCTGGAAAGTAAATAATTCTCTGAGAAAGCTTTGGGAGTTTATTGCTTAATATTTAGCCTAAATTCCATGAAGTAAAAAAAAAAAATTATTTCTTTTTGCTCTTTGTTGGATATTGTAAGCCACTTCTTTGCTTGTATTTTAAAAAAAATCTAATCTCTTACAGATGAGAAAGTAAAAAATACTGAAGCCTTAAGGTGTTTAATTAAAAAAAAGGTGAAACAGCTGTAGCATCTCCGTTTCCTTTTACATTCGCCCATGGCCCACATCCAATAGGCAGGAATATAATGCTGAAAATAGTCATGCTTACAGTGAATTAGGCTGTATTATTTAAAAAAGGAGAAAATATGTGCCAGTGTTTTTAAGATAAAATAGACCACAAGTACTGTAAATCATGCATACGTGGAAGATTTTCCAAGTTAGTTTACCTTGGTTAATAATATATATATATGCACACATGTATCTATGTATGTATCTATATATAAATAAAATTGAAAATAAGATTCATTTATCTCTTAGGTAAAACTGTAAGTTTAAACCATTAGAAAAAAATTCTTCTGATAGGAGCAGGGATTAAGGAATCAGAAATGGATATATTTCTAAAGATGCAACAATCTTGTTCAATCCTTAAAAAGAACACACTAACCACTGAGAGAAGTAGATGAAACATGAGAATGAGGCTTTTCTGAAGACTAAAGGTTTACTTTGCATTAACAGTAATTGCCATCGAAGATACAATATGTACCAAATTTTGTCTGCAATCTAATTTATAGAGAAGTACTGGGCACCAGATGGAGAACTATTTCAGTTGGCTGTGCTACTTTTTTACTGTGTTACTGTTGCTAGAATTTCTATGTATGTCAGCAAAGCAACTTATATATTTTGGAAGGAATCCCTTTCCTAGGTATGTTTAAAGCATACAACACTGTACCAGGAACTATTCTCTACTAGGTGAGAACCAGCAATATTGCTGTGGCATGAATAGATAAGATAGACTTTTTACAGGAACGAGAAAAATATGAATTTTTAACACAAAGTCCCAACTTTAAGGGTGAATACACCTGGATCAGCCTTTGTTACTGTCTCTCTACAGACTGGTTAGAAAATCCAGAAGGACTTGTTCAGTAAGACCATTCCACTGTGCCTCTCGGAATATTTTCTTAGTATTCATTTCTCTTTGAAAGTCTTCAGAAAATTGGCCAACTGTGAATGAACTATATGAAATACTGACTTTTTTGTAAGAGAGATACAGAATTCAAAGGGATAGCTAATAAATATATGGAGCTAGTTGCTAGGATTCAAGCATATAAAAATTGCTTTGTAGGTGCATGTTGCTGGTCACTACTGATAGTTTCTCCATGTGACAATTTACAACAGTTTTTAGTACACTTCTGTTCATTTCTAAAACAGGCAATACAAATACAGAGACGTGTTACCTTTTTTTTTGATACTTACCCCTATACACAGACCTCTTAGCACTGGTCTGGTAAAAAAAAATATTAAAAATTTAAGATAATATATCCATAATCTTTATAATTTTACATATGTGTTTTCTTTCTTGTAACTTACTTTTCTGACAATTGCGTTTTGGTTTTGTAGACTATTTCTTTTTCTTTCACTGCCATTTTTCCCAAGATAACATACACATTGTAAAAAAACACAACCAAAAACAATATACCCCAAACCTACAACATATCACGATAAGAAGACATATATTCTCCTCCACTGGTTTAGTAGCCGTAATATAAGAATCATAGAATCATAGACTCATAGAATAACCAGGTTGGAAGAGACCCACCGAATCATTGAGTCCAACCATTCCTATCAAACACTAAACCATGCCCCTTAGCATCTGTCCCTTAACACCTCCAGGGAAGGTGACTCAACCACCTCCCTGGGAAGCCTGTTCCGGTGCCCAATGACTCTTTCTGTGAAAATTTTTTTCCTAATGTCCAGCCTAAACCTCCCCTGGTGGAGCTTGAGGCCATTTCCTCTTGTCCTGTCCCCTGTAAGAAGAGGCCATCACCCTCCTCTCTACAACCTCCTTTCAGGTAGTTGTAGAGAGCAATGAGGTCTCCCCTCAGCCTCCTCTTCTCCAGGCTAAACAACCCCAGCTCTCTCAGCTGTTCCTCGTAAGGCCTGTTCTCCACCCCCTTCACCAGCTTTGTTGCTCTTCTCTGGACTCGCTCCAGAGCCTCAACATCCTTCTTGTGGTGAGGGTGAAGAATGTTAGGTCCTGGCTTTAGTTTTAAAAAGCATGCTATGGCAGCTTTTTAAAACACTTACCAAAACTTGGACATTGTAATGCACAGACCTACCTGCTCAGCTATGCTTGTCTATTGGTAGCACAAATAGGAAGGCAGGGCCACAAGCAGTTTAATCATTGCATAGTTTCTGGGGTTACAGCTGGTCCCGTACTGTTGCCCTTCCATTCATTACGGCTAGTCTAGCTGTACATCACACTTCTTAACATCTTTTCTAACACTGCGGTTTTGGAGATTTTGTTTGGTATGGGTATTTTCTTTCCTTTCTCTCTTCAAGGCAAGAAGATGCAAATAGTTTCATTAAAGGAAAAACTTGGCACTGTAGGATTGGGAAAAGACGGTGGCAAAGATCTGTGACCCTCCAGCTGTGGCTGCATGTACTTGAAACCTCTTGCACAATCATAAATCTTTCACTGTATAACAATTTCTCACCTCTGTGTAGCTGTGCAGATAGGCTGTGGTGAGGTATGTGAGTAGGCTAAATTTCTTAACAGTCCTGTGGAAAGCTATTAATCAAATAGCCAATTAGCCATCTCTCATGATAGCATACTTCAATACCATGTGATGCAGTCCAGACCAGCTGTAATTATACAGGAATGATCACCTTTTTGGAAAAATTGTGCATATCCACAGAAGTGTTACTCAGTCTTTCTCTTCACATGATATCTTACCATCTATTCTTCTGCTGCAATGAATTTAATGGAATCATTGTGTTTTAGAAAGAAGTGCCCATTCGAAATTAAAATAAAATTTAAGGTTATATGCAGTAGATTTTGATAAACAGAAAATAAAGAAAAAAATGTTTTTTATGTTTTTAACATAAACGTGAACAAAAACTTCCCCCAATTTTACAAATTTCAACTAAATAAGATCTCATTTAAAAACATTTGCTATTTTTGTTATGCGTCAGTTGCCTAGTCAAAAGCATCCAGAAAAAATAAACAAGAGCATCATATGGGCAGCAGTATAATGATATGAAAGAAAAAATAAACAGAATTCTTGGAGATGTGCAGATTAAAATAGGAGGGGGATGCAGAGAGAGTAAAACAACAAGGATTTATCTCTACGAGTAAAGTAATTCTAAACTCACCTGCAGTCAAGGAATGAAATATCCCTTCCTGTTTCACCTTTGGAGAATCAGCTGTTACCACAGAGGCCAGCCATAAGGATTCTGCTCAAGGGAAGCCGCTCTGAGTTCTGCCTTGGGCTTGCTGACATCCATCTAACAAAGGTAGCACAAGAGATGTTGTGAATCATCAGCTCTTACCTGTATACTGTCTTTGCCCAAATATTATATTTAGCATCTTCCTCATCTTTTCACCACCTGCATTCCACAGCTTGTTGGAAGACCAGATCTGATGCCAGAAGGAAAGATGAGGGACTAAAGTGTTTCGCTGAGGATACAAAAATGAAGAATCTCATTAACAAATTGTATCATGCCATGGTATGTATGAGGAATATAAGGAAGAAAATTTTTACCATGAGAGTGGTTAAACACTGGAACAAGTTGCCCAGAGAGGCAGTAGATGCCCCATCCCTGGAAACATTCACGGTCAGGTTGGATGGATCTCTAATCTAGATGATGTCCTGCTTATTACAGGGTGGTTGGGCTAGATGGCCTTTAAGGGTCCACTCCAACCCAAAATATTCTATGATTCTATGTCAGGGAAAAAAGTAGTCTACTGTTTATTCCTCCTCATGTTCTTCCCTTGTTCTATTGTAGTGTATCTCCCACGGGATACTGTCCTTCACAAACTTCTCCATCATGGGTCCTTCCTACAGGCTACAGTTCTTCAAGAACTGCTTTCAGCATGCATTCTTTTCCACAGGAGACATCCATTCAGGAACAGTCTGCTCCAGCGTGGGCCCCCTGCAGAGTCACAGTTCCTGCCAGAAAACCTGCTTCTGCATGGACTCTTCTCCATGGGTTGCTGTTCCTGCCAGGAGCCTGCTCTTGCATAATGAATCTACATACTGCAGATTCATTCAGGGCATATCCATCTGTTTTAAAGCATCTCCTCCACAGTCTACAGTGTGGATATCTGCTCCAGCAGGGTTCTCTGTAGGCCTCAGGGCGATGACATGTATCACCATGATCTTCTCCATTGGCTGCAGGGGAATATATGCTCCAGTGCCCGGTGCAGCTCCTTTCCCTCCTTCTTCAGTGACATGGGTGTCTCCAAGTTGTTTCTTTCACTTTCTTTCACTCCTTTCTCTCACAGCAGCTGTGCGGTGCTTTTTACTCTTTCTTAAATACATTATCATGGAGAGATCACCAGTATCACTGTTAAGCTCAGCTTTGGCTAGCCTGCTTTAAAGCTGGTTGAAACTTTCCTGCCTTGACAAGGGGCTGCTTCTGGTGTCTTCTCACAGGAAGCACTTCTGCGGCTCCCCTGCTACCAAAAACTTGCCATGCAAACTCAGTGCTTTACCAAATTATGAAACAGAAGACATAGTGTTAATTTAAGAGTAAAATTTCATAATCTCTTCCAAAGAAAAGCAAGTCGTATAGAAGTCATGGGTTCTGTCACAATACATGCTTAGTGTCTGTTTGACTGCAAGAATCCTCTAAGTTAGAAACACAGGCCTGATCCAAAGCCAAACGAACCCATTAGCTGTGCTTTTAGTGAATGTTACAAAAAGCTAATAGAAATCAGTCCATTAATTTTTCACTGTTTCATGTAGTATAAATACTTTCTAACATCCAAGACACGCACAAAATTCCTCAAAAATTCCTGTTACAAGGCACTAATGAAAGTGTAAGCACACAAAATAATTTGAAAGCCATGTAAAGTATAATATACAAGTAAATTATTAGCTGTCACTTTCCTGTAGGGAACAATTGCTAGCCAGGAAAAAAAAAAACCACCCAGTTATCAAAAGGATAACAGCAATCCCTAAATCACCCTAAAAGTAAACTTCTAACAGCAGGTAGTTCATTTAGCTTTGAAGTCTTGTTTTTTAAGCCTGTAATCCACCTACTTTCTCTTCCTTCTGATAAAAATAAAAAAGTAATTATAGTCAGAAATAATAAACTCATATTAATCACAATTACAAGCAGTGATGTCTGATTACATTTTTTAATCAATCATGCTATTCCATGTTTAACTTACTAATGTTTGGACCACTAGAGTGGACAGCCATCTGTGCCTCTAAAATTAGAAATGCGATGAATTATAGCTACTGGTGGTTTGAGGCTATACCATGAATGCAAATCATTAGAGCTGTGACAATTTTAACATATTGCCAAAAAAATGTTATCAGCCGTGTTTACTGTTCTTCTTGTCATCAAAAAAATAGTACCTAAGGAAAAAGCTACACTTCACTCATCAGGTTTTCATAATGATTTACAATGAATGAGAATACAAAGTTCTCCTTACTTTCTGTTTACACAGCAGAAATACTTTTTGTGAGTCAATGATACAGTCTGAAAAAAACCTGCTCTTTTCTCAGTTTTCCACTATCTACAGTAAGGCTATTAACTTCCAAGATTCTCAAATAAAATATCTCTCAAGTATTATATTCTTTTGAGTTACTGCATATTCTCCCGCTGTACTCGGCACTGGTGAGACCGCTCCTCGAATCCTGTGTTCAGTTCTGGGCCCCTCACCACAAGAAGGATGTTGAGGCTCTGGAGCGAGTCCAGAGAAGAGCAACAAAGCTGGTGAGGGGGCTGGAGAACAGGCCTTATGAGGAACGGCTGAGAGAGCTGGGGTTGTTTAGCCTGGAGAAGAGGAGGCTGAGGGGAGACCTCATTGCTCTCTAGAACTACCTGAAAGGAGGTTGTAGAGAGGAGGGTGTTGGCCTCTTCTCCCAGGTGACAGGGGACAGGACAAGCGGGAATGGCCTCAAGCTCCACCAGGAGAGGTTTAGGCTGGACATTTGGAAAAAAATTTTCACAGAAAGAGTCATTGGAACTGGAACAGGCTGCCCAGGGAGGTGGTTGATTCACCTTCCCTGGAGGTGTTTAAGGCATGGGTAGATGAGGTGCTAAGGGGCATGGTTTAGTGTTTGATAGGAATGGTTGGACTCAGTGATCCGGTGGGTCTCTTCCAACCTGGTTCTTCTGTGATTCTATGATTCTTATATTCATCAGCAGTATGAATGAAAGCAGAATCAGATCCCTTGGGAACAACTGTATTCACTGATTGGTCAAGAGAATAAAATGGCAACTTTTTTGAAACTACAAGTAAAATACAAATAATTCCTTACAGAAGTAGGAAATAGCATAAAGTCGTAACATGTGTTTTCTGCATATACTTAATTTATGGGCAGATACAGTAATGCAGATGTTTCATTTTTTTCTCCAAATATCTTTTGTTACAGGAAAAGATTTATTTAAAAACAAAAAATCCCCCACAAACAATAAACTGACTTGTTTTTCATAATTCAATTTAAAATTGTTGTTATTCATTATTTTTAGGATCACTTTAAATGTCCACCATGTCTATGTTATCCCAGATGATAAAGGAATGAGATTGAAAGGGATCTTAAGAGGTTATTACCTTTCAAACCACTGTGATTATGCCTTCTCCAGGTGTATTATTTTGAATCATTGGTAAAATATCATTCCCTTCAAAAAGGCAGACAAGATTCACCTTGAAACATTTAAAATTTAACATTCTTTCTCCTTGGTGTATATTGATCACAGCTCAGGATGATGTTTTACCTGAAAAGTTAAATGTTTCTCATATCATTAGAGGTTTCCACAGCCAGTAGTGCTTTTTAGAGTAAGATGCCTAAGTGTCTCAGCTCCTGAAAGAGCTGACAGTTGTCTTTGAGGTTTTTGGGATGATAGAGCCTGGAACAGGGGTAAATAGGTGACTTTGTGCCATATTAGAAGATATTTGGTTTGGACAAAAGTTAGTAATCAAATAAGAAACTGGACTCCCATCCTAATTCTGAGAAGAACAATACTCTGCTAATGGTAATCTTTGATATAAACTTATGCAATGTGTGAGACATTAAAATCTAAAGCCAAACTTATCTACAGATTTCATGGTGTTAGCTCTTTTTTTTTGTTTAAAATCAGCTTTGGATAGTTCAACATAAAGGTAAAGAAAAAGATATAAAGGTGTTTCCTTTGAAGTAATTCTTTGGTGATTCTTAGTCACCATTTTAAAAAACAAGCAATGGATGCAGTAACTTAGTTCTTGGAATGACTAACATACTATATTTACTTTGTTTTCATGAATCATCTTATAGCAACTTCATAGTAAGCATAGTCACAATACATGAGTTTTGCAAGAATGTGTGAAAGGTGTAATGAAACAACAAAAGAGAAAATCTAAACCTTCATCATCAGTGTTTTCAGTGCTTGCCAGCCACTATAAAGAAAGATGTTTTATTTTCAGACTGTGTCATGTTCCAGCATAATGAGCACCAAAAAAAAATGCAAATATGTATCGATTTTATACAGAGGTCAGTACAAGTGACAAGCAATCTGTGAAAAAGTTAAAAGTCCTAAGGAAGAAAAGTAATTAGAAAGATGACTATAACCTTTCTTTAATGAATAGCAATAATAAATGACTTCCTTGGTGTTCTTGTGACCCTGTCAAGTTAGCAAGGTGGTCTTTCCTGAGTCAATTCTTTGTTTCGATCTCTTTTGTAATCACAGTCTCATAGTTGTGAAAAATTGTAGTATTCATTAACTGATAGCTGATTATTTTCACGTGCAGTGGACACGAAGTTCTCAGGTTCATCTTCTGTTTTGAAGGGTTCTTGGGAGCAAAAACAAGGGACATTTGCCATCCTTAAGTCCTGGATGTTTTTATTTCTTCTTGGTATTTTTGCTTGAGTCATTCACTTGTCAGCATCACAGTAGCGAATAAGCAAGAAGAAATGACAGTAATTTTAATAGCCAGCTCTAATGCATGGAGCACATGAAAAACATCCTCCCAAAGCTAGCACTGATGTATTGTTTCATTAAAGCTATTATACAATAAATACACTGAAGAAAATCTGCTTATGTACATGTATTTGAGGTTTTGCCTTCTAGCACAAACATCTCTCATAAAAAGAAACCAATTATTTGTAAAGACTGTAACTGGCATTCAATATTTTGAAGCTTTTTTTCTCCTAAAGAATACTGGACAATACAGTGACTGGAACATCTTTGCTGGATATGGGATGGGGCATTTTTTACTCTTGTGAGATAAGATGCAACAGCTGTTTTAACGATTCATTGAACAGTATGGGGAAAAGAGGAAGAAAGCCACATTCAATTAGTTTTCAAGCAGTGCGTCCACTGAGGCAGTACCTGAGAGCAGCCTGTGCGTTAACACATCTGATGAATTTAGCTGTCATGATTTTCAAAGCAGTTCTGCCTATAGGCTAATATTTAGGAACATCCATAAATAGAACTCTTGACTGTGTCTCCTAGGCAGGATTACAGTTAACCTCCCTTACAAGGGTTTAAGGCAGCCCTTTTTACTGGTATTAGTATCTCTATGTATGCCCATAATGGTATTACAAGAGCTAGCAGCTTAGAGGTAAGATAATCATCCCATGGGTATCCAAGACAAAAATAATAATTTAAAAAAAAAACAAAAACAAACCAACAGAAAAAACATAGACTGACATTGAGGATTTTTAGTGCTACAACTTTTTTTTCAGAAATCTGGAATTGCATTTTTTATGCAGAAAAACCACTATTTTCACTGAGTACTCATGCTGAGCTATGACATATGCAGCAAGAATATAAAATTGCAAAAACATGTCAGTTGCAGCAGAAGAACGACACTACAGCTTCTAAATGGGGTTACATGTCTGCTTATATCTGAAATTGATACATTCTGTGGCACATACCTTCACGCAATTTCTAAATCAATGATAAAAATTGAACTATTGCCTCTGGTAACTGAATTAAATAATTATTATCGCATACTAGAAAAAAACCTTCAGTTCTTCTATGCCTGCAATGAACATCAATGTACAGATTTAAAAAAAATTTATTTTAAAAAATCCATTTAAAAAAATCCTTACTTTTCTTTAAGTAAAACTTGATCTTGATCACTAGCTACTACAAATAAGGTGTTTTAATCCAAATACATTTTTTGACATTATTCTGATATGGTTTGTAGCTGAAGTCAAAACTTACAGTACCTATTTTTTTTGTCAGGTTTGATCTGCAGCCAGGTGAAGTCACACACCAAAGATTTCTGCTATTTGGAGACAAAAGTTCACATGAACTTCTGAGATTTAATTTAGTTTGGATCTGAACCCAAGTGACATTCTTTCAGAGAAATTAATTCAGATTCAAACAGTTGTCTTTTCAATGTAGCCTAATTTTCAGGATGGAGTAGAAAAATCTAAATTAAATTCTAAGTTTCTGCAAAAACCTTCCCACTTTCGAAATTTTATTTATAAATGTGTTCTGAAAGATGAACTGGAAGATTCTTGGGGAACTTTCTCCTCAAGACATATATCTGACTTTGAAAATGCTAAACAAGATAAATGTCTTCATATTTTATTGTAGGCTGTGAGAATGACCCATAATAATGGCTTTTCAAAATACAAATTTAAACCCTATAAACATCAGGGGACTGAGGATCTTCCTAGCCTGCCACTCTTGTCATATAGGTAGAGTACAAAAGCCCAGCAAGGATGTAATGTTTATGTCAAAATGTAATTAAATTTTTTTGAATTCTTACATGTTAGCACATCTGAAAGAAAAAAGCATCATAAAAGAAAAGGGAATGTAATTTATCACACTAAAATAAGTACACTGAAGAAATGTGGGCTGCATTTTAGAGACATTGCCAACAACCAGTCCTGCATATCTCTTCTTCTGCCAGTGTTAATCTTGTGCTTTGTACTTTTCTTTCTTTCTCTTTTTTTTAAATGCTTTGTTCTGCTTGAAAAATATGAGAAAGGAGCACAGGAGCTGTGGGTGGAAATAGGCAGGGAAGAAGTATAGGGAAAAATGTAATGATATCACCTCATTTTTTACCACGTATTCTGACACTGGGAATTTGGGAGTACACGCAGTGATATTCCACCATCCAGGCTATTTTGAAAATCTTAAATGTATTACAGTTTTTCTAATTCACTGAGGAATATAACTGTATAACTGCAATATGTTCCTATAAAAAATTATTTTCATTCTCATAACTAACTGTTGTATTTTTAAAGTGGATATCTATTACATAGCTCTGTCTTTGGTTTCAGTGAAAAAAGATCTAGTGCAATATTGACAGGGTATTTTATACAGACTTAATATACAAGGGTAGGGCTATTGACAGAAATTTCACCCTAACCTTGATGGAAGAACTATCACTCATTGCCATTTTATTATGCTATTTGTGCCATTTATCCTGAAGTCAAGAAACAGATGCTTAATTTGTCTAATGTCTGTTATAATAGGGTATAAATAACTCCACATAGCACTTCATCCAAGCCACAGACAGGAAGGATGTATATCTCTTGTGACACATCTCTGTCCAGTGACTATAGGTCTTTGTAGAGGATATCTAGAATGCAATTAAATAGAAAAGGTAGTGGAAAAGATCCAACTTAAGTATTTAGGCCCAGAGAAAGTAAATTAGAATTCCAGGCTTCTAAAATACAGCACTTATCTGGTTTGATAAAACTGAAAAATCTACTTTTTGCTTTGTTTTTTTTCCCAGCTTTTTACACAGCTGAATAAATCTACACCCACATTGTGGTAAATATACCAGGTGTGCAGCTCACCAGATCTGATTTCACTGCTTTCTTCCTGCGCGTTGTACATATTTTTCACTTAATAATGGAGAAGCAAGAAATAAAATCACATCAAAGAAGAAATTGAAACATGACTAAAATATTCATAAAAGTTACCTGGGGAAGTAACAGTCTCGTAAAGTAATTAAAACATCATTGTTTCTTAAGTGTTTAAATGTTAAGCACTTAAAAGGAACGTTTGAGTGTTGGTAAGATTACCATAACATATAGACAGTTAATGACCACGTGCTATGGATCTGACAGTTTCTAATGGAAATTCAGGACATGTAGTTGCAACAAAGTGCCATGCAGGTGTATTTAAAAAAAAAAATAAATAAAGCAACAGCATTTTTTTTTTCCTTTTCTTTAATAGACAGATCTATATGTTTAATGGTACTATCTGGAAGGCTCATTGTATTTGGATCGCTCCAGAGTTTGTGCTTTTTTGTTTCCTAGCATCAAGGTCAAGACCATAGCTGTCTTTTAACAAGAATAATGATCAATCTCTTTTACAACATAAACTCCCAGGAATCAGTCACAAAGTCCAAGCTATTAATTATATCTGTGGAACTTTCTCACCCAGGCTCAACTAGCTAACGTTCCTAGGTAAAGGCAAAAGTTTAGAGTGCTGGATTTCTTCTTTTTCTTTACATGACTTTCTACCCTAATATAGATATTGATCACTCAGGTCTTCTTCTGACACCTAAGTGGTTCAACACCAAACATTTCGTACAGTGTGTGCTCAGTTTGCCCCCAAAAGAAAAAGAAACACAAATGCCTTTTGGTTGTATATAGCTTAACTGTTTAGGAGTCCAAACTAACCTTTGCAAAAGATCAAACATGAATCAATTGCTGTATATTTACTTTGTTGAGTGATAAAAAAAGTCTAGGCATGCTCTTGTTCTGGCAAAGGTCCCTCTCAGAGCAGCAATCCTTCTCTGACTGGCATCAGTGATCAAAAAATAGATGATGTGATAAAACCATTAGATTTTACCAGAGCAAGTATCATTATATTTTGACAATGTTAGTCCTGTTACTAATGACAAGGTTAACAATTTTAAAGCCTTTGCCTTTAGTCAGCGTATTTTCAGGCTATCCAATATGTTTCAGGAAGGTTTCTTTTATTGAGGAGGGCCAGTTTAGCAAGGCAAATGCATGATTCTTCTTGGTAGCATTGAAAGATGCAGAATAAATAAGAGACAAGAAAGACAATCAAAGATGATTACAGCAGCAACAGCAACGATATTGTATGCAGTTATCCCACTAACCTGTCAAAAGATGGGATGCATGATGGAAAATCTCTGCTACTCTTGGTACACTGAACAACAGTTACACATTCTGTCTTGGAAGATTGGAATTAAGAAGTTATCAAAGAAATGGGAAAAAAAAGGGCAATGATGATCTAAGATGTGCATTCTCTTTCTGTCATGAAAATCTCATACAGAAGGGATTTGCATAAAACCATACAGAAAATCCAAGAAGCAATTATATCAGATTTAAATCTAATGACTTTTTTTTTTTCAGTGGCATATTAGGACACACATGAAGCCCAGACTTCTAGTCATCCCTGAGAATGTGCAGTTATTGAATAGCTGTTGTTCGGGACTCCGGATAATAGGATCAAGTAGCTACAACAAGTCCTCCTAGGAAAGTAAATCAAAGAAGTAGGTGACTAGGAAAAGCCAACACAGATTTATCAACGCAAATCATGCCTTACTAACCTAGTCAACTTCTGCAACAAAATGACTTCTGTCAGGATGGGGAGAGCAGTGGAAGTTGTTTACCTGGACTTAAATAGAGCGTTATATACACTTTCCCACACCTGCCTTTGGAAAAAATGATAAGATACAGATTGGATGGGCGGACACTAAGATGCATAGGAAATCGGCTAACTAGCCACAGTCAGGATGATAATCAATAGTTTTTACTCAGTCTGGCAGCTTGTTGTAAGTGGGCCTCCCATAGGCCCCACACTCTTCCACATCTTCCGAAGTCATCCAGATGGTTGAATTGAAAAAGTCTTCATCGAGTCTGCTGATGTCACCAGACTGGGTGGGGAGGTGGATATGTCAGAAGGGAGGGATATCCTACAGAGAGATTTGGACAGAATAGAAAAGTGGGCTAGCAAGAACAGTATAAAGTTTAACAAAGACAAGTGCAAGGTCCTGCACCTGGGATCGAATGACCAGAGCCCAGAACAGGCTAGCATCTGGGTGGCTGGGGAGCAGCCTTGCTGAAAGGTATATGGGCATCCTGGTGGACAGCAAGCTGAATGTGAGTCAGCAGTGTGCTGCTACAGCAACAAAAGCAAATCAGATCCTGAGCTGCATCTGCAGGAGCATTACTAGCAGAGACAAAGATGTGATCATCCCTCTCTACTTAGTGCTTGTCAGGTCTCACCTGGAGTACTGTGTCCAGTTCTGGTCACAGTTCAAGAAAGACTAAAGGTTGTTTAGCCTGGAGAAAAGAAGGCTGAGGGGAGACCTCATTCCTCTCTATAACTACCTGAAAGGAGGTTGTAGAGAGGAGGGTGATAGCCTCTTCTCCCAAGTGACAGGGGACAGGACAAGAGGGAATGGCCTCAAGCTCCGCCACGGGAGGTTTAGGCTGGACATTTGGAAAAAATTCTTCACAGAAAGGGTCCTTGGGCACTGGAACAGGATGCCCAGGGAGGTGGTTGAGTCACCTTCCCTGGAGGTGTTTAAGGGATGGGTGGACGAGGTGCTAAGAGGAATGGTTTAGTGTTTGATAGGAATGGTTGGACTTGATGATCTGGTGGGTCTCTTCCAACCTGGTTATACTATGATTCTACGATTCTATGACACAGACAGAACGAAGTAGGTGGAAAAGGATGCCATTAAGATGATCAGAGTGCTGGAGAACCTGCCTTATGAGGAAAGACTGAAGAAATTAGGGTCTTTTCTCCCTGGAGAAGGGAAGGCTCAGGGGGATTTCACCACAGTATTCTAAAACTTAAAGCGCAGCTGCAAAGAAGAAAGAGGCTCCCTCTTCACAAGAAGCCACATGGAGAAGAGAAGGGACAGCAGGTACAAGTTTGATTGGGGAAAAGGTAATCTTGATAACATAAAGAATTTTTTTACAGTAAGAGCAATCAATCACCGGAACAACCTCCCCATGGATGTGGTAGAATCCCCATCACTTGAGGTTTTCAATATGTGATTGGACATGGTGGTAGATAATCTCATCTAGGCTTCCTTTTCCACAAATTTTGGACAAGATCATCATTTGCAGCCCCTTCCAACCTGGGCTGTTGTATGATTCTATGATTCTATGATTGATCTATGATTCTAACTTACTGTACATGTGTTATATGGTAGATATGCACATATGCAGAAAATCACGGTCAGATCTGTTGCACATATGAAGATAAGCTCCAATCGTATTTGTGGTTAACTTACTTCATGTTTCTCTTATCACTCATTGGAGTATATTTCTTCCTTATCCTTGATTCTCTACGCTACTTATAATTTTCTTTCACTTTGTAATTCATACATGTCTTGTGTATTACAGATAGACTTTAAATTTTGCTCTGAATCCATGCTGAATACTCATCAGTCTATCCTGAGGGAACAACTTTTCCAAAAGTTGTAAATATGATGATTTTTTTATTTCACTGAATATCCTTGGGTTTTGTACTGTCAGAGGTAAAAAGGGAATGCAATTCATTTTTCCCTGTGGCTTTCAGTATTTCTTTTCCTAGCATATCCAATCTTGTTTCATCTAAAGCAAACAGCCTCAATATTTGCTTCTATAATGTCAGCAGCTTCCAGAAATATATATAGTTTATATATACATTTGTTTATTTATAAACTAAAATGTTGTAGTTCATCAGAAAGTGTAGGGCATAGCACATTTAGCTATAAGGTAGGCAGCTGAAATACATCATATGAAGTGTTTATTTCTCTCTGTTGACTAAGAAGGAGAACAAGTTGACTAGCTCAAAAATAGAGGACCAGAAATTGAGTGGATTCATTCTACTGTTTCAGCAAAATACAAGACAGTTTTACTCATCTGGAAAGATTGTATTCCCTGCCAATACTTCAAGACTGTGACATATAATTGTGAAGTGACATGTCAAAGGACAATAGTGGATTGGATGTCATTGTTTGTGTGGTGCAGGTGTTTGTTTTGCCACATTTTGCCTCTTTAATGGATCAGACATTGAAATAATATAGGAGTAATTTGCCAAGAAGAAAAAGAGAAAGTCTGAAGAAATGAAGGCTGTTTCTGGGTCAAGGAGAATCAGGTTAGAAAACATCCAGGCAAACTGGATGCGCAAATCCATGGGCCCTGATGGGATACACCCACAAGTGCTGAGGGAGCTGGCAAATGTTATTGTTAAACCACTCTCCGAAGTATTTAAAAGATCATGGAGAACAGCAGAGTTGCCTGAAGACTGGAGAAATACTAATATCACTGCAGTCTTCAAAAGGGGCAAGAAGGAGGACCTGGAAACTATAGGTCAGTAAGCCTCACCTCTGTCCCCAGAAAGATGATGAAACAGCTCATCCTGGGTGTCATCTCCAAGCACTGGAAGCAAAGAAGGTTATTGGGAGTGGTCAACAGGGAAAAGGGAAAGTCATGCTTGATCAGTCTGATAGCCTTTTGTGATATCATGACTGGCTAGGTAGATGAGGAAAGAGTGATGGATGTTGTCTACCTCAACTTTACCAAAGCTTTTGACACTGTCTCCCACAACATCCTCACAGGTAAGATTAGGACATTTGTGCTAGATGAGTAGACAGTGAGATGGATTGAGAACTGGATGTGTTGTGATCAGCAGCACTGCATCTACTTAGAATCTTGTGGCAGTGGTATTCCCCAGGGGTTGGTACTCGGCCCAGTCTTGTTGCACGTATTCATTAATTACCTGGATGAGGAGACAGAGTGTATACTCATCAGATTTGCTGATGGCACAAAACTGAGAGGTATGATTGACACACTGGAAGGCTGTGCTGCCTGGACAGGCTGGAAAGTTGGGGTGGAGAGGAATCTGATGAAGTTCAATAAAGGCAAGTGTAGAGTTCTGCATCAAGACAGGTTAGAAATTGACTAGCTGGAAAGTATCTCTGTGGAGAAGGATCTCAGAGTCCTGGTAGACAACAAGTTGACAATGAGCCAGCAATGTGCCCTCATGGCCAAGGAGGCCAATGGTATCCTGAGGTACATTAAGAAGACCGTAGCAAGGAGGTTGAGGGAGATTATTGTCTCCCTCTGCTTTGCCCTAATGAAGCCTTTTCCGGAATACTGTGTCTAGTTCTGGGCTCCCTAGTTCAAGAAAGACAAGGAACTACTGGGGAGAGAATCCAGCCGAGGCTATGAAGATGAATGGGGACTGGAGCATTACTCTTATGAGGAGAGGCTGAGTGAGCTCAGTTTGTTTATCCTGGGAAAGAGAAGACTGAGAGGAGACCTTGACAATGCTTATAAATATTTAAGGGCCAGGCGTCAAGAGCATAGGGCCAGACTCTTCTCAACGGCAACCAGTGAGTGACAGGACAAGGGGCAACGGGTGCAAACTGGAACTTTATTTTAAGGATAACAGACCACTGGAACAGGTTGCCTAGGAAGGTTGTGGAATCTCCTTGTCTGGAGGTATTCAAGACCTGCCTGGACACATTCCTGCGGAACATGCTCTAGGTGAACCTTCATTAGCATGGGAGTTGGGCTAGATGGTCTCCAGAGATCTCTTCCAACTCCTACAATTCTGTGATTCTGTGATCTCTGTAACCAAGATGATTGGTTGAACCACAAGTAGCAAATGTGGATATCTGTGCTAGTGACTGCTCAGGATTCCATTTCAGAGACACAGCGTTTGTGTGGGTTTTTTTTCCATGGAACTGCTCCACATGTCACAAAATGACAGTAGAAATGAGTCTTCAGTGAAATAAAGTTAACAGAAAATTCATATTCAGTTATCGCAAGAATAATTTCTCATCAGTGTACAAATTTTCTTTTCCTCTTTCTGGTAAGAGTATCTCAGAAAGACTGTATGAAAGCAATAATGTTGTTACTCTGCTAAAGTCAGCAGATTAGACTAATTGAAAGATTTTGGTTCATAGAAAATGTCAACTGATCTACTGTAATTCCCACAATATGCACATTTAAGTAGCAGGTTTTATCAAGAATGGCTTTGATTTCATGTTTTTGTGTTGTTTAGTTTGTTAGTTTGTTTTTACAAGGCAAAACATCTGAATACATATAGCATATATTCATCCAATTAGAGACTAGTAAAAAGTATTTCGGTAAGAGATGTCCGAGACCATAGAATTTCTTCCTACATTATGCACAGGAGCAAGGAATAAAACAAATGAAACAGAGTAATGTTTTATTATAATTTCTAGAATAATGTATAAAATATGAAAAACACAACACAGTGAGTTAACAAAACAAAAGACAAACCCCTTCAATATAAGCATTATTAGTGGATTGTAGCTTTAAAAAAATTATTTAGATACCAGATATATGAGCTCTTTAGAGTGTAGAAACTTAAGTGAAGGCAGACCACTAAATTTCCTATTCTCAGTCACATCAGCTAACCACTACAGAAGGGAGAAATCTATATGTCTCACTCTTCAAAACTTTTCTAATTATTAAAAATGGTAAGATCACACTCCCAAATAGAGGGTTTTTTTCCCAGCTCCTCTGCAGACAAGAAATGTCAGCATGCATCTTTATATGTTCTCCCCTTATTCCAACATCTCTGTGCACTGCAGACCTGTATACATTCCTGGATTCTGGCCCAAGCCTAAAGGAGACCTCAGAAAGTATGTAAAATGTATGTAAAACAACACAGGGAGAGACCTCTAAGGATCAACAACTGACAGGAAATTCACTCACTTATTTACTTTCCCATTGTGAAGACACGAATGGTGTTTTGATTAGCTTAAAAATTTATACTTTTGTAATTTGGTAAAGTTTCCAGGTACTGATTAAGCAACAATAAAGTAGTAGGAGAGTATAGCACTAAAACTGTAGTACTAGGGGTAGAATGGAAAATACTGCTGGGGTTATTAATTATTCAACCTCCTCATATCTCCTTGCAGCAACCTTTAAGTCTCTCAATGAGCACAAGACACTGAAAATGGAGTCCTATTCCATATCGATAAGCTCTTAATTTCGTATTTGCTTCAAAGAAAATACATGAGTCAACAAAATGAGAACTTTGGGCTACATAAAAATGTTGTCTGTGTTAATGGGGTAAGTCCAGCAAAATGATGGATGGAAGTGTTAATAAATAGAAGGCAGTTTAAATTATGATGATTTCTATTCCATTTTCTCAGCAGACTATGAGCAGCATAATTAGATTGGTTTCTCATCCCCTATCCAAAGGACATTCATTCCTTGTGTCCCTCTCCTTTCCACAACAAGTATCTGGGAGATATATCCTGTGATATTATAAGTATTGTCACTGGAAAATGAACAGCTAGCATACTTTTGGCTGGAGTACAACTTCACTCATCTAAATTGAGCAAAGATGCCTACATAGTCATAATTGTCTCAATTACACAGTCTGTGAAATAAAGGTACAGGTATCAGTATACCTTCAACAGATGTAGGGACATACCTTAAGTGTTAATTTGATTTTCTGGGCCTTACTAGTGTTATATAACTTACAAATTACCTGATTTTTAATCTCATTGAACAGGGGAACGCGAAAGGCCCATTTAAACCCAGTCTATGTGCTCTACCTCTGTCATTCAGTTGTGAAACTCTTAAAAAAAATTAAATAAATAAAAGGAAAAAAATCTTTGAAAATGACAGGATTGATTAGGGTGTTTTAAGATATACATTGAGGATAATTTGAGATGTGCATGTTCCATATACTGCCTAGCTGACACTCCATAAAGGTGCAAGTTTCTCTCTAATACCAAGGTGAGCTCCAAGGATGGATTCAACTTGAAGTTAAGATATCTAAGCTTCAGTGTCTATTTCTAAGTTTCTGTATGAGAGTAAGTTAGTAGATTCCAATTAACCGTAGCAATCTGAAAAGCTCTGTTAGCTAACTACATCTAGTGCTGCTTGAAAGACCCTTAGAGTACCTGGGACATCTACGTGACAAGTATAATATGGGACATAAGGGAGACTCAATTCCCTCTTGAGTGACACTGAACAGCTAAGCAAGGTATGTTCTGACATCGTGATTATATTGAGTGACTACATTTACTCCATAAATGGTCTTCTGGAAGTGCACTTTAGGGGCAGCTGATTCATTTCATACGCTCTACTCCTTATATCAACTAGATGCTTAGAAACATATCTGTAGCCACCTGCATGAATAACATGGTAAGACAGGCTTCTTAAGATTGAAATGAGTTTATTCTACTGGATTGTAAAACCACTTTGTAATAATGACACAAAATTTGAAAGGTACAAGGCGCTCCTGTAATATGAGCTTGATCACTACAAAATATAGAGACAGAAATTTACTTAGCCTGAAATTTTACTTAAACTCTCAGTTCAACTGTACTTATCACTGGATAGGCAGTAAAAATCTGGAATTAATTTTTCCATAAACAAGTAATTGGAATGTAGGTTGGATGTAAAATACAAAGAATAAGGGGCTACAATGTTAACATTCCTTTCGCATTTTACCATAACCTGTATGATCAGGCATGATCTATACTGATTAGGTCACTTGTTATCTCACTTCAACAAGTCAATTTCAGGAAATAAGATAATTATTATAGTAGGGAGTGATAATGCACAATTGCTTAGAACTTGAATTTTGAAGATTAATCTCACTTCATCATGATGTGGGTAAAAATGCTTGACTGGTAATCCTTTATGAATGTCATGTGGTGAGATTAGTGCTGCTTTCTACACTTAAAGACAGAAGTCATCACAGGAGAAGACTCTCAATATTCAGAGGCCCTATACCTAACCAAAAGTTAAAAGTCATTTACGATGTGCTACATATGATTTTTTTTTCCAGCAACCATTCTAATAACCAATATTGTTATTGTGAAAATCCCCAAAAGATATACAACATATTATGATTTTTGTTATATTTCTAAGAAGTTCAGTTTGGGAATCAATACAAATAATAAGAAGTCCTGTTCTATCCAAGACCTGAAAGAAAACCTATCAAGACCAATAGCAAATATTTTCAGTAAAGCACTGGTGTCTGCAGATAAATTTGGTTATTACAGTCACTTCTGCCTCAAAATTTTGTGATAGATGAGAATGTCACACAGAGTAAACACCAACAAAGCACTGGAGGAGATTAAAACATCTTATCCAAAACAGGATCCAACTCAAAACAAAACTAAATATGTATTATACAGTAGTGACTTCCATTTTGTTGTACAGATAAGAAACTTGAACTATTTGTTGCTACATTAAGCATCTCATTTAATTGCAAATGCATTTTTTTTCATGTACCTCCTGGCATAAAATGACAGGGTCAGAACCCAGATACAGATCTTAAAGCACTGTTCCACAACATATAATGTTCCTGTAGGTCAGCTGACACAGCTTTGGGTATCATCTGCTATGATATTGATAAAAGATGGCCCAGAGCAATTATGATGACAAGCTGAAATACAGTGAATGACTGAAAGGCAAGACAATGAAAAGCTACAGACATACACAAGACATATTTAGCTGTTGTGTTAGTTCTGCAACAGGGCAACTTGCAGCTAGAGATGATCTGCTGAAGTGAAAATGCATCAAAGCCTGGGATTACAAGCTGTGCAGCACAAAAGGCACCAGAGGAGTACAGGTGTGTCACAAAGACCCAAGACACTTGTGTCCACAGCAAAAAGTTAATTTCCCAGAGAAGTCATGAAGTTTGAGCACTTTTAAACCAAGCTGATGAGAAGTGATTATTGTCTACAAAGTATCCACATCACCAACACAAAATTTAGAATTTAGGCCTCTGGCTCAATTTGCAAAACAAATTTTTCAATCTTTCATGGAAGATTTATAGCACTGTGGAACCATATTAAGAAAGAAATGTGCAAGTGATATAGGATTTTTTTTAGCTCGTCTTAAAACAGCATAGTTTAATATGCCTCCATTGAAGTAAATTTTTAATGGGAATAAAACCTTGAGTGGCAAAATCTGCTATAGAAATTTTAATTAGTATTGCAATTAGTATGTGGAATTTTCCTAATTTAATATTTTTAAATGCTTTATATTAACTTACAACTTTAAGATGTGGCCAGCTTTGTAAGCTGAGACATGTAATACGAAGTAATTTTTTAACACTGGCTATTGGTTTCTTCATGCATAATATACCACTAGAGTTCTACTTTATATTGACCACATCATAAGACTTCCTAAAAAATAACAACATGTACATGTGAATTTAGGATGTTTCAGGGTAGTGAGAGTTAAGCAGTATTGACTCTCATCAGCTACACTCCATTCCTTTACAGCTACAGAACTTCAACACCTCATATATATATATATATATATATATACAGAAAAAGAGGTAGATTTCATACCAACGAGTACTTTGAGAAAAATAGAGATAATTTTCTGAATACTGGAGATATTAACTGCAAGGACCCAGTGAAGCAAGGGTTCTTTCAAAGCAGTGGTGTGTGATCAACTAATTGAGGCACATTAGGTAACATATAAAGGATAAATGTATAGAAATTAATTATGTCCAGTCAGGGTTTTCTCTTTCACTTAGCTTCTAAGTGTTGGATTTCATAGTTTTAACAACTTTTCTGAAGTATGTTCTATGTGTAAATTTATGTAAGCCAATTACATCTGATACTAGTATTTTCTGTTCCAGTGCAGATATTAACCATATAATATCATGAAGGTAAGATTTCTGACTCCTTCTGTACAAGATTTCTGTAAAACTTTTTCAAGAACCCAGTCCCATAAGAAAACTTTTAATATGTAGCAACTCCCTGCACCAATTGTTTTATCTTTTCACAATTGAAATTGAACACCCATCTTCCTAGGAAAAGGAAATCCTCTAATTTCGTAAGAGTCTTCAGTGCCTCCAGCAGTAAAGAGTATGCAACAGCTGGTTATATGGCATCAGAAGTGATAACACAGACTAATCATAAGGAAATATAATGAAGTAACTTAAGTGTTTTATACTGAGAAATAAAAATGATGTTATTTATGCTATAGTCTAAGAGCTGAAAATGTCTCCAGCTCCAGCTGATATATTTTGGAGCTTTCTACAGCTGATGTGTTACTTGTTCATAGATATATATTTTTTCCTAGGTAGAGAACCTCAGTGCTTTCCATAGAAATAAAGGTCTGATTTTTGTCCTGGTCTTATACTGGATAAGCAAGGGACAAATAGACTATGTCAGTTTGCTAAGAGCTATTTTACTGAATGTTTTAGTTATGCTTAGTCTACAGAGCTGGAGCTGCAAGACATGGCTATCACATCACTGGATACTGCAGCACTTGAGAATTGTTGCTTAGAGGATTCCTGAAGTCTGGAGTTATGCATCCACGTTCTCTAGACATACCTAAGGAGAAACAGGAAACTTAAAAGAAAAATCTATGTTGCAGCTATTTGTACGACTGCATCTTATGTAAACAGACAGAAGTCAGCTTTGGAGAAGTTTTTTAGACAAGAGTGTATCCATTGCAGCACAGAAATCAGTGTTCATTTCTGTGTTTTACATTAAAATTTTTTTGTATAGAATGAGTAAATGTTACAACTGCTTATCAGAACCAAAAAGCCCCTTGCCAAGAAGTGACCTTATTTCTGTGCCATAGAGTCAGGCTCCTTTTGCTTATTCACTCACTCTCTGTCCATTGAAATTTACTTTCTGCTTTACTAGTATATATGATGAACAGAAGAGTAGTCACCTTTCCTCTATAGCTTGTCATCAGGCACTCTGCTGAGGGGCAAGAGAGATTGGTCAGTTCCCTTCATGCTGAGATTTTTCACCTCCTTGACAAACGCTGTAACAACTAAGCAATCGAATCAATTACATATAAAATGTGAAGACCTGACAGACTCCTCCAGGATTTTTAGAAGAAAAAGATGACCTTGGTTTTGGATAACTTGCACAGCCAAATGTCTAACGTTGACAGTAAAGAATCTAACTCCAGAAAAGAGATAGTACTTTTTCTGTTATTGTTGAAGGGTCAGTTATCTCCCAGCATTGATAGTACTATTATTTAAGTCATTAAATTAAATCTTGATATAAAATTGCAAAAAAAACCCCAAACTTACACTGTTGAGTTGAGTGGTCTGGGTGTTATAAATTTCTCTGTCACATTGCCAAACTGTATTTACAAATACTACATAGGAGAAAATGTTATGGATATGAAATGATTAAAAAGCAGGAATGGTGGATATCTACATGCTTGTGTGGATCTGGTCCTGTGTTTCTTCTCTGAATCTTGGCCCGTGGAAAGGAATAATTGTGGTACAGTTTCAACAGTCAGACAAGACAGTAAAGATCATGTGCATTGCACCTCGAATTAGCTGTGTTTCCGTTCTCCAGACGTGAATACCAGAAGCCTCAGGGCACTGTTTATGCTCTTTGTGCAAGCATTCATGCCAGTGTGTGCAGGCTGTTGTACGAGCATAATCTTGCAAAGGCTGGAGTACTTAGCTGGCTTGTCACAGGGTAACTTCTCTGCAGAACAAATAGGAACAGACAGTGACAATTTGCATCTTGCAGAACACAGCAGTCTGCTGCCCCATGTCTGGGGCAAAGCTACAGTCAAGCCCAAGGCAAACTGCAATTCCAAGTAAGGGTTGTTCTTTATAGTTCTGACAGAAAAGACAGAAAAGGGTTGAGTTCATTGACAGCACAGTTAAAAAAGAAAGAAACTTACAAGGTCTATAAGAAACAGAAGTTCTTTCTTAAGGTCACTTTGTAAAATCTGACCAAGATATTAATTATTTATTTATTCAAGTGTACAGAAGTGGTCATGCAGCAGTGTTGTGGGCCTGAACTAACATCATCTAACAGCTGTATATTTGGACTTATGTTGGAAGAAAATATCAAACAGTATGACCTATATCAAAATCCACTTTTGAAACTAAAATATTATCCTTCAAAACCACATTTAAATTCATCATGTATTTATATACAAAGTTTTGTTTACTGTCAGACACACACAAGCTAACACAGTGTTGGGTCCATCTACTATAACAATAAGCAATTTTAGCAACAATATCTGTTGATTTTCTCTTTCACAAAACTCTTTGGTAGTTTGTTTGACTATCTTTCCAGGGATGATCAAGTAATCTTGTCTTTATTTTTGATCTTGTCTTTTCTACTGAGAGAAAAAAAGTATAACATAAAGTTAACACCATTTGAAAAGCAAAAAACTTTTTCTCTGATAGTTACGGGAAAGAGAAAGGAGCATTTTTTTTTTCTGCCTAACCAATTAGGGATCTAGAAGAATAGAAGCCAAAAAAATAACTTTTCAGCAAAATTGTCAGTAAAAGTTCACAAATCTTGTGTTCTTGGTTCAAGGAAAATATGGGCTTCTGGTGTTATTAAATAAAAGTGAAATAATTTCCTTTCTTTACAACAAAAAACATTTTGTGAATTTATTTAAAGAAATTATCATATTGACTAACGCAATGAATTAGTGTGAACTGAAGAGACAATTATCAGCTGAAGAAGAAATAAAATAAGGACATGCCCAATTACTTGGTGATTCTGTGCAGGTGGCTACCCTTGCTTAGGTTAAGTAAACAGTCTCCAGAGGAGATGACATTTCATGAACTGTGAAAGAAACCTTAACAAAGAGATAAAGCATAAATCTCTCATATGATTTTGAAGTCTGAAAGTCAGTCCATGACTTGACAGAAAAGCCTGTTTAAGCTACAACTTTAAAATGACAAAACAGACAGATAGGAAAGTTATATTTAAAAATATTAAAACAATAAACTCATGTTGTTTTAATTTTGGGAAGTGTAGCCAAGATGCATTTTTTCATACTGTCTGTAATTTCAGTTCCTTCCTTTTTCTCTTTTCTAAGCATAGATGTCTTATGGGAACAAGCGTAGGAATATATATGGGCGAGTATTTCATGTTTGGTTTCTAATTAATTTGAATATATTTGGCTAGCAGTTTTATGCAGCGCAAGTAGAAGAAAGAATCAATCATTTAGAACTTTCTCTCTAAGTTCAAGTTGTTGAAGTTTACTACACCATGCTGACAATATTGAGTTTTCATTAGTTTTTACAGGACACAACTCAGACAGGATTAAATCAAGTAAAGATAGGTTGACTTCCTACTGCTCACACTGGTCTTCATTCTTGTTTCCAAACAGTAGGAGAAAATCCATCATGACCATTTTCTTTTGCAATTGTCTGTTCTATTATTTCAGCTCTGCATTAAGAACAGAATGATAAGAACAGAGAACTCCTCCCTTGCCAAAACCAGGACGAAAGCACCTAAAATCACCTGTGGGAAGCCTGATGAAAATTTACAACCACCACAAGCTGGTCACATAGATTTGTATGTTTGCACAACACTAAAGCTGTACTGACCTCAAGCCTGTATGTTTGTTGCTGTATTTCCCAGAAGAGACTACTACATTTCCTGTGCACTTAGACAAACAAAGTTTTGTGTGCAAAAGTCTAAATAAAATAATTATGATAGCAGTCACACTAGTTCTTCATAGTTTTTAATGCTTTTCATCCAAAGATCTTTACTTTGTTCTAGAAATCTATTAGTCTTTAAAATATATCATTTTGAAGAAAACTGAAACATCCATTTGTTTAATTTCTTTACTAAAAAAGGCAAAAGTCCGAACTGATCTCCATAATTTAGACATCCAGATGTGATTTATTTTATTAAATCTTGTATCTCTGTTCGCCTCACCTTTCCTGTCATGCCCACTTTGGAAACTCACTATGCATTTAAATTTAATAACTATGCATATTTAGACCTGTAAAGGTCCTAGGTAATTTACCGTGCTTTCTCTCACAAAGGCTCAGAGATTGCTCCCCTGCCAATTGTTTCCCTGTAGTCTCCCTGATCTTTCCAACCCTTAACAAACCCTTACTGATCTAAAGCCATACTATTCCAAGCTAGATCTATATTGCCTCAAGAAAACTCCTTGCTGAGCTACATATGTTTATAATAAAAGTTAGAATTAATGACTGAGTTTGCAGGTAGCTCAAGAGATTGTATGAGACTACAGATTAAGAACTATTAAATAAAGGAGACATTGGCACATAAAGATTGGATCTAGCGAGATGCTAAGTCAATGAGCAGAGACAATCCACTCCTTTCCCCATGCTGTCTATATTGCAGACAGAATGGTGTTATGGTACTCATGTATATTATGGTCAAAGAACATGTCTACTTCTTATTTGTGAGTTGCAGAGCCTTTTTACATAATCCGGAGAGTCCAGTCAATCCTTCAGCTTTTTCCCTGATCTTAGACCACAAAAAGCAGAGAACTCTCTATATAGTTGCAGCTCTTTTCTTCTCCTTTGTTCTTTCCATTTCTCCTTCATCATTCCATCTTCCCTCATGCCAGAGAATTCTTTCCGCAAATGATGGCATAGTTCTTTTGTTCCTCTAATACCATCAAAAGGTATATCGCATCAATAAATGGAGGTGGCAGTGTTGTACTGGCAAGTGGTGAGACATCTGTCTCATCCACTGGATGGAAAGGATGGACAAGGAGATGAAATCTATCACATGTTACTGCCTTAGACTAGCATTTTGGGAGATACCAAACTCTTCTTTTACACACTTCCAGGAGCTACTTCTTGCTGTACATTGCCAGTAATCTTGTTCTTTTATGGCCCTTGTCCCCTTGTTGGTTAAGAGTCAGCAAAGCCATCAAAAGTAGAGTTGACACTGATGTTTCTGAAGCCCTTTTTTTGGGATTTCTGGCAAAAGGTAATCAAATTTCTAATTTGGTATAAACAAAACCAGATGAGGATTTTTTTTTTTTAAATCTTTGTAACCTTCCTGTCTGTAAGACGAATAAAAGAAGGAAAACTGACACGTACCTCTAGAGATCTCTAAGAATCTCACAGAACTGGGATATTTCATTACAGAAATACAACGGATTGAAAGTTTCCTGTGATGGACAGTATAAGTCTGATTTAACTCAATGCATGAAGTAAAATATAAAAGTTATTTGCATGGACAAGCTCAGAGCTATTGATACTAATTGCTCAAGCACTGATCCTAGTTTGTTCTTAGAATGATAATCAAAGAAATGTGGTATGTTAAATACTATGAGAGACATCTCTGAAATTACCTTTCTGTTAAAAGATTTACAAAGAAGTAGACATATGCTCCAGTTCCTCTTAAATACAGAATAGAGCTGAATGGTTTTCAGATCTGATTACAAAGTCAACGAGTACAGCAAATGCAGTAGATATTGTGTCAGTATAGCACTCCCACACAGACATTATGAAAAAAAAAATCTGTTTTCAGCCCAAACTCCTCTTTTCAGCCTAGCCCTTTCTCACACAATTAGCTCTGATATTCTTAGGCAGAGACTATTAGCACAAATTTTCTTCTGATAAAGGCATAGCTTAAGTTACCGTTCAACTTCTGCATACACACTGCTCTCAAAACCCCAAAAGACCAAAGAAAAATATTATATTTTAAGGTAATACTGTTTTGAATTGTGAGGAATAGTTCAATTAGAGTCAAAAGGCACTATTGCTGTGTCTGCTTTTACTAAGTTCATTTCTTCATTATTTTGGAACAGAAGTAGTCTGCACCTTAACATAGTAGTAGGTATAACTAACCATTGAAATATTCAAAAATAATAAAGAAAAAAACCAAGAGTAAAAACTCTCTGCAGCACATAAAATGTTTTAGCCAAATGTATCCTTGAGGGAAGTATTCACAGAATTTTAATGTATAAAGCTGCTGATCATTCTGCTACTTTACAGACCACTGGCTTTCTCTAGAAATAGCCCACAAAAAGTACAAGAGGGTCACATAAAAAAAAGAATTTTAATGTGTAAAGCTGCTATAAACTTTTTGTATCTAGTATCTCTAGCATACCACATGTCATCCTGCGAGGTATTTCAAAGATCCTCACTCAGCCATACAACACACTCCATGCCACCTATCCCAGAAGACTATATGCTTCTACAGCATTTCCAAGTCCTTCCAAGGTCTTACATACCTCACGCAGGAACCATAAATGCATCAAAACCCAGTAAAGATATGGATTTCTGCTCCACTCTCACCAATATCTACCATCACTTCTTAATCGACTTGTAGGACCAAACCTTTCTTTGCCCCTCAGCAATGGTTTCACTGCTTCTATGTGTGGTAATATGCTTTCATAGGCTGCAAACTCCTGAGAGCCCTTAAGTGGTATGCAAGCTGTTTCCAGTAACAGGGAGGTGCTAGGTAGTTTATTAGAAGGGCAAACTAGTCACAGCACTGCACAAACCTTTTTCAAGAGCACATCGGCGTTAAACAGAAGCCATCAGCCTCAGTCATGATAGAGGGAGTATGTAATGAGTGCCTTTATGACAACCATACCTCACTCTAGATATCAGCTAGCATGGAGCATTCATTTCTGGATAGGAAATAGCCTTCATAACCCTCTCCAAGGAACAGATTATTAGTTCTGGGGCATGAGATTTCTGAGTTCCTGTCTTGGTCCTTTTGGTTCACAGAAAGCTTCCTGTTTTGCCTTCTAGAGATCTGACACACAACTATCTGTGCACCAGCTACTTGTCAATCTGCACTCACACCTGTCTTCTTGCAACATTGTCTTGTTTACCTATCAAAAATTACTACCCATGACATACTTGTATTCATTGCAGAATTCCAGTAAAGCAGAATGTCCAAATTCTCTGTGACCATCAGTGACAGATATTATAGAAAGATTTGAGTAGCTGGTCACTAGTGACAGGACAAGGGGAAATGGCCTCAAGATGTACCAAAGGAGATCTAGGTTGGATATTAGGAAGAATTTCTTTACTGAAAGGGATGTCAGGCACTGAAATAGGCTGCCCAGGGAAGTGGTTGAGTCACCACTCCTGAGGTGAATATATGAGACTTCAGAAAGGAGAGTTTACCAATCTGCTTAACCCTTTAACCAACAATATTGCGTGGATGAAAATATATGATTCATCAAGCTTGTAAAGTCACAGCAAATACTAAGAAATCGCAGTTGCGCTAGGGCAACTAATGTCATCCAGCTTGCCTTTCACTGTTGAACTTAGATTCTTATCAGCAAACTCATGAAGGCAATCAGTCTTGTCCAGCTTGCTGAGTTTAAATCAGAATCTCCCTTTGAAATCCCACTCAACATCTAGTAAAAAATTCCTGAGACTTGCATATATACAAACAAGTCAATTTTATTAAAAATAATTGATTATAACAATTCGTGACTAAGTAAGGTTTTGATGGTGACTGTGGGTAAGATACTATTTGAAAAATACATCAAACAACCCTATATATGACCCAACATCTGAAATTGTACAATAAGCAATGACACACATGTAGCTCTGACACCCAGACATAAGTGAAAATAGCAGGTAGGTAAAAAAATGTGTAGTTAAGGTTAAAGTACAGAAAGATAGTGATAGCTAGTGTGAGTTTAGAAGTTAGCACACATATACATACAAGGGGGATCACTGACTGTGAGGGAAAACAAAAATCAATTTGTTAATTGATTCCAGGAAAGCATTGATGGTAGGTTTCCCTCAATGACCACCCCCCACCCCCCATTATATTGGATTTTCATAATAATTTGTGGAATTTTAGGTGGCTCTTGAGTGGCTGAAGTCATTACGTCAAACCCTGCTGAGTGGTGGAGAAAAAAAAGTCTCACTTTGCTTGCCAAAACTTGCCTGTGCATGTCCAGTAGGAGTGGTTATGGGAGTGATATGCCTCAGAGGCAGGGAGGAGGCAGGTAGCCTTAGGTGTAGAGGTGTGTGTTAGAATTACAATGATATTACAATGATGTTATAATGAGTACAAATCAGCTGGAGGGCTGGATGGTCAGAGCAGGAGCTACAATCCATCTTTTTGGAAAATAATTGAGCATTTGTCCTTGCAGGGGCCTTGCTGATAGCAGGAGCTTGGTTACACCTACCCCGAGATGTTCCATCCCTCACTTTACATAGCAAGATGCTTTCAGTGAATTTGTTTCTGATGAACAATGTGCTTCCCCCCTGTATGATGCAGCTCCACTGACTTTGCTTTTAAAGCATTTGAGTCAGGCCATGGCATGGGGGAGCACCAAGTCCGAATTCTCTCCATTCCCACAATGACTTTAATTTCCACATTTAGCCTTATTCCCATAGTGCTGAGGACCTGCTTTCAATGAACTGGCTAAACATCTGCCTGTGGATGGGAAATATTCAATACATTTCTTATTTTGCTTTGTTTGTTCACACTTACTTGGTTTACTTATTAAAATGGCTTTATCTCATTCCACAAGTTTTCTCACTTTTGCGCTTCTGATTTTCTCTCCTTCATGCTGTTGAGGGAGAGTCAGTGAGCAAAAGTGTGGGTGCATATTTGCTAGTCAAGGTCAGCCTATGACATTATCAGATTCATATATCCACAGATACACATACAAAAAGTATTTATCACTCTCCCTTGCTCTGTATTCATTCCTACTTACCTTTCTTCTAGTTTTTATGCTTAAGCCATGACTTATTGAGAGAACCATATAGGTCACACCTGATATCTATAGTAAAGCAAAATGAGTACTAACTCTTCACATTCCTACCGAAGTGAAAAAATAACAGATTTACCATCCATGCTTTCATCAGGCTCTTATACAATGAAGTCTGAGTGCTTTATCTTATAGTCTGCTTTATTCTGCTGTAGTCATATGAGTTAGGATGAGGTAAGAATACTTAGAACTTGCACTTTCTGGTGAAAGGGTGATAAAAAAGAAGACTTCCTAGAGGGAAACACTTAAGAGAACAAGACTCTGTAACAAAAGCAAAATATTTTATTGCTACCAAGTTGTGTTTTTCCCTCTTGAAAAGTATAGCAAACATTTCTGGTTTCATAAAAGGCTGGTAAAAAGAAACAAATTCTGAAAACTGAAGCCACAACAATTCTGTATAAGGCCAGCACACAGTACTCAAACTTAGGTATCAAAGTGCTCTCAAGTAACCTTGAGCAGTATACCAAGGCTAGCTAAGGAAGCTGGTTTTAGAAATCAGAGAGCTTGTTTTCTTTTCACAGAAAGACCATGGGACTGGGACAGGTTAAAGAAGGAACTGTACCAACCCTATTATTAAATTGCTTTGTCAGGCATAGAAAAGGAATCTGCTGCAAGTCTATACCATTCAGGATCCATGATAGTATTTAATTTAATCTAGATATGTGGGTCAGCTAAACTTGAGAAGAAATACAGCAGTTAACTTCTAAATTCCCACACTGGCCCAATTCAGGCATGTGATTCTTACCAGTCTAATCATTTTGGCTCATAGTACAAGGCAATCACACTTTTATACCTCCTTCTAAAGCTTTTGGGACTGAATATTATTAAAGAATGGATATGAAGATAACTGAATCACAGGCCTGCTTCAGAATAAGCATTTTATGTGTTAGTACAATATGGCTATTTTATATTATTTTTAAGCAAGGACAAAAGATATACTATTTAGCCCTCAAAGTCATTGGGATTAATAATAAGTAATAACTGCAAAAAGAAAATGAAAGCTGAATATCATGAAGACTGAGTTGGTATAACCATATACATAAGAGTGTGTATGTGAAGAGATTTTGAGGTCCAATAATTCCCATGAGTTTAAAATCAACTATAAATAAGTACACAAGGATCTACTGTAGAGAACAACCCTATTTCAGCAGAACAAAAATAGATAAATAAGTAATATTGAACAGTAATTTATATTATTTCTTCAGCAATATAGCAAAATAAATGGCATATTTATTTCACGGTAGTACAAATGTTTCTTCTGTCTTAGGACTTTGAATTGGAACTAGAAATTTCCAGGTTAAACAGTACTTTTAAAATATATATATGTGTCATATTCCATAGCAAAAAAAAAAAAAAAAGAAAAGAAGAAAAAGAAGAAAAAAACCATTTCTAAAGCCATTGTTCCAGCCATGAATAAATAAAAAGACTAGTCAAATTCTGGTGACTTGATAAAAGCTGTGCAACTTATTTTACATAACCTTCTTCAAAGTATTGTTGATTGAGTTAAAATTGCATTCTGTTCAGACTGATTGTCTAATATAACAGAAGAACACACTGTCCAAGAGCAAATTTAAATTTCTGTGGAAAATTAGACAGCAATGTGAGGCTATCCACTGAGGCATTAAATATAGCTATGTAATTGTATCTACAGATGGCCACTGTGTTATGACTGAACTTAACAGATTTTCAGTGAGGCCTTACAACAAATGTACACAAAGGACAGACACTTTCTTTGAAATATTTGGAGGGGACAATTGATTTCCTCAGTACACTTTTCAAAAACAAGCACTGTACCTGAAACCTCTGAAGAAGAAGCAGCTTAAGGGTGAAATTCTCTGCAACTGAATCACACAGGTAAAAAGCACTTTGCATGTGGTCATTTTCACAAAAGCTGAAAAAAGCTAAAAAAAAAAAGCTAAAAGCAATTTCAGTTATCATAATTCAGTATTAGTCAGAGCATTTAAGATTTTTTTTCTTATATGAAAGATTGACAAAATATATTATTTTTAAACCAGAAGCTTCACATTTGGGTCCAAATACCTGGAAAAACAGATATAGCTTTTTGAAATTAAAATATTCATAAGAAACAGTTACACAAAACACAGGACAATTTTTTTATTTGTTTAACAGTGTAGTTAAGAGATCAAACAAAAAGAAGTGACTAACAACATACACATATCTATTTAATTACTATTTATGAACATTTAAAATATCTGTATCCTTTTTGCAGCTTAACAGATCTTTCCACAACAGTTTCTGACTATGGTTATGATTGACCAAAGGCATAACTCCAGATAAAACTTCACTAGCTGTCTTTATTTGAATTATTTTCTTGTTTTCTACTTTAACATTAGACTTTTCTTTGTGCATGACAATCAGTAGACTTGAGCAGATGTTTAGTTTCTTAACTCATGACAAAAAAATACCTGTAAAGAAGTATAGCAGTAAAAAAACAATGGGAGGTAAAAACTAGGATCTGTGTTGCCCTTCTGAAATAGCCTTAACATGCAATACAAAAAAATAAGGATGGTCAGAGCAATAGGATATTCATTCCACTACTCAAAAGTTGCAACATAGCAAGGAATTCTGTATCTGAAAGACAGCTGCCAAATAAGATTTTTACTCCTAACAGACTATACTAAAGGAACATAAGGTGTACAGTAGGGCTACTGCAATGTAGTAGTCAAAGAAGAATAACTGAATCTGCTAACATTAAAAGCCAGTGCTGTTAAAGTCAAATGCCTGGAGGAAGAGAGAAATCTCTAACTTGTAAGACACTTCAGCTGCATCTTGCTGTGCTTGGAACATTCCTCTTAAAATTACTACCGGGGTATATAAAGTCTTGACAGTTGTGAATGGAGTTAAAGACAAGTGCTAAAACAGAAAACAAAAAGCTAATAATTTCAGGCTAAAATTTAATAGTCAATGTCAACCATAGTTTATTCTTCTGCTATAAATAAGGCAAAGTGGACAAGAAAAGGAACATAATGATCTACAATACAGGCTGATGTGATCTGAAGTAGCTCCTTTGGAAATGAACTGGATTTACATCTGATGAGTATTCTCTCCTACAAGCTGCTTTACAGTCTCAAATAAATAATGGACAAGGCAAGCAAGTGCTATAAAACATATCAGAAATGTGTGTAACAATATATTGATACAAATAAAGAAGTTATATATTAAGACTTAAAAAGTATGTGTTTTGTTACAATTCAGTTTTGCTGATTCTACTCTATGGCATGACTGTGAATGGATCCTAACTCCCACCGTTAAGAAACTGGAAATGGTCAAAGCAGCCTAGAGAGGGAAATTAAAGGAGGGACATAACGAGCAAAGGACACACCTGTAACCTAAGAAATCTACTTTTCAGTCATAATTAAATCTATTATGAAAGAAAAACGAATTAAGATTGGTGAGAAGGAAAGACACAGGCGAGAAGAAAAGGCCTAGGAAGTGATGAACATATTCATATCTGTCACAATTGCTTTTATTTCCACAGGCTGTAAATCAATCCCTTATCCTTCTAAAAGGGAAACAATTATTGAAGCTTTAATAAATAAAATGTCTTCAGGGAAAATTCATTTCAATGAAAGCCTGGATCTAGTGGAATCAGTTGAAATTATTCCACTGCTTTCAGCATTGTCATATTTTAGCAAGAAAATCCTGCCAATCTGCAAATGTCTCCTAACTTCTATAACCTGAGTGCTTTTCTCCCATTTTAGTTATGGTAAGTCTTATCGTCTTCATCAGTCTACTTCTTGATCTAGTATTTTTATTAATTCATCAACTGCTGTAGAGTTTCTACACTGTTTCTAAACTAGTAAAGTTATTTTATTACAACAAAGCCCAAATTCTGCCTACTAGTATGAACCCATATTTGCTATTGAATTAATGAGAGCTATCATATTTTAGATAATTTGATCTTATAGAAAAGATACATAAAGTATAAAAATATACTTTTTTCCCTATTAAATAGAGATATCTTTAAACCATCAAAAGAGCAATGTGATGGCCATAAAACTGATCACAATAAATGTTTTGCATCATTAAGTGTAGTTATTTATCTGCCTTATGACAAGAATATAACTTTCTTAACCGATACTAAAATCAACAATTTAAACCAAAATATGTTTAATTTAGAAGTGCCAAATGGGTCTAGAATCACAGAATCATTTGGTTGGAAAGACCTTAGAGATCATCAACTCCAACTTTACCTGTTTACTACTAAATCATGTCCCCAAGCACCTCATCCACCCACCTTTTAAACACCACGTGGGATGGTAACTACAGCATCTCTCTGGGAAGACAGTTCCAGTGCTTGATGACCATTTCCGTGAAGAAATTTTTCCTAATTTCCAATCTAAATTTCCCCTGATGCAGCTTGAAACCACTCCCTTGTGTCCCATCACCTATCATTTGGCAGAAGGGACCAACACCCACCTCTCTGCAACCTCTTATTAGGTAGCTGTAGA
Source organism: Phaenicophaeus curvirostris (assembly GCF_032191515.1). Taxonomy (NCBI): domain Eukaryota; kingdom Metazoa; phylum Chordata; class Aves; order Cuculiformes; family Cuculidae; genus Phaenicophaeus; species Phaenicophaeus curvirostris. The sequence goes on along the minus strand of NC_091392.1, from coordinate 18,423,385 downwards.
GAGCAATAAGGTCTCCCCTCAGCCTCCTCTTCTCCAGGCTAAACAACCCCAGCTCCCTCAGCCACTACTCATAGGACTTGTTTTCCAGATCCTTCACCAGTTTTGTTTTTCTTCTCTGGACACACTCCAGGACTGCAATGTCTTTCTTGTAGTGAGAGGCCCCAAACTGAACTCATTATTTGAGGTGCGGCCTCAAACTTATCCTCGTCCTTTGTCAGTACTGTTCCCTCTGTGTCCAGTAAAGGATGGAAATTTTCCTTGAGCCTTCTTTTGTTATTGATATATTTGTTGATATAGTTGTCTTCCACACACTCCAGAAATCACCTAGACTGTTTCCTCTCTGCTGTATTATACTTCCAGCACATTTGATAAGTCAAAGTCTTCCACAAAGACAAGGGCTAGTGTTCATGTGACTTAGTATCATAGAAACATAGAATAGTTAGGGTTGGAAGGGACCTTAAAGATAATCTAATTACAACTCCCTGCCATAGGCAGGGACATCTCACTAGATCAGGTTAACCGAGGCCCCATCCAGCCTGGCGTTAAACACTTCCAGGAATGGAGCATTCACAACTTCCCTGGGCAACCTGTGCCAGTGCCTCACCACTATCATCATGAAGAAATTCTTCCTAATGCCTAGTCTAAATTTGCCCTTCTCCAGTTTATACCCGTTCCCCCTTATCCTATCATCACAAGCCTTTATGAATAGTCCCTCTCCAGCTTTCTTGTAGGCTCCTTTCAGGTACTGGAAGGTCGCTATAATGTCTCCTTGTAGCCTTCTGTTCTCCAGCCTGAACAGCCCCAATTCTCTCAGCCTGTCCTCATATGGAACGTGCTCCAGCACTCAGATCATCTTCACAGCCCTCCTCTGGACCCATTCCAATAGCTCCATATCCTTCATATGTTGAGGATTCCAGCACTGGACACAGTACTCCAGATGAGGTCTCACAAGAGAGGAATAGAGGGGCAGAATCGCCTCCCTTGACCTGCTGACCACACTTCTTTTGATGCTGCCCAGGATATGGTTGGTCTTCTGGGCTGTGAGTGCACATTGCTGGCTCACATCGAGCTTCTCGTTGACCAGCACCCCCAAGTCCTTCTCTGCAGGGCTGCTCTCAATCACATCATCCTCCATCATGTACAGAAATTGGGGATTGCTCCGACCCAGGTGTAGGACCTTGCACTCGGCCTTGTTGAACCTCATGAGGTTCTCACAGGCACATATCTCCAGCTTGTCCAGGTCCCTCTGGATGACATCCTCTCCTTCCAGTGTGGCAACTACGCCACTCAGCTTGGTGTCATCTCCAAATTTGTTGAGGGTGCACTCAATCTTGCTGTCAATATCATCGATGAAGATATTAAGCAGCAGTACGGACCCCTGAGGACACCACTTGTCACGGATCTCCATCTAGACTTTGAACTAAGAGTGCCCGAGAAAAGTCACCCAGACATATACAGGCAGACAGTGTTATATTTAGGGACAGCTGCAGGTGATACTACTTTCAATGTACCTTCTACATGTGTCTATAAATATTTACTGCAAGAGATGGTGAAAAATTCTTTATAAGCTTATTCTATTTTCATAACATTGAATCTCAGATGGATGGCTGCCTGCTGGGATTCTACTCAGTAGTAACAACTGATCAAGGCATTGAAAAGAAGGTATGGACTTCAGGTGATATTATATATGAAAGAAAAAAGAAACAAAGCAATTTAAATATTATACTTTCTGCAAACAGTATAAATGCTATAATGCTGTAACATTCAAGAAGGAAGGAAAGACAAACTCTGTTCTGAATTTCACTCCAAAATGGCATCTAAAAACAGATATACATGAAAACAAAAGTCTGCTCCATGAATATGAGCACAGAGTAAATTATGATAGTAGTATAGTGAACTTCTATCAAGAAATCATACTAGTATTTTGTAGTAATGCTACAAATTCTCAGATGATTTGTCTGAGACTCATAGTATTTATTATTCCCACTCCCTTTTTAGTTCTCATAGTGTATTTTAACTACAAAACCATCCATGTTTTCACAGCCTGTATTATGTTTTTATTATTAACATTATAAAATAAACTGGGGAGAGATTTATATGCAGTTTGGGGGTATGGATGATGGTATGGAAACGTATTCCTAATATATGGATTTTCAAGGAGATAATTGAATTTAAATACTGGTATTCAGGTAAATAAGTGTACTTCACATTTTGCAACATTATTTAGTGTGCTATTTAATCTGATAGTCATTTATCCGTGTGATTCTATTTAACAGTAAAATGCTTGATATTTTGCTACACACAGTAGAAGTGCCTGCAGAGAGAGATTCCAAGATACATATACTGGAAATTCATGTAAATCAAGGAATTTAATGTAAGCATAAATTAACAGGATGGCAACACAAAATTTCTTGTTAAGCATTCAGGTATATCCAGCAAGAACTATGTAATTATTTGCAGAAATGGGATAGATTCTAGCTGAGTGAAACATTGCAGCCATTACGAAATATTGTGGTTCTTCCCATTGCCAAATATGATTTTATGCTAAAAGCTAAGTTGAGAGAAATCAAAGTTCCCAAAGTTTAGCCTTCACAAGTAATGCTCAGATTATTTTTCTTTCTTGCCATCTCAGTGTGGAAAGTCTAAAGTTTTGTATTTACTTCAATTTTCAATACTAAAACTTCCTAGGTACATAACAATTCATTATTTCTATGTTTATGTCCTTACCCTAGGGGAAACAAGTGACTGCATTGGCCTAAACTTTAGCTGATTCTGGTAACTAAATAATTCTTAAAATAGATAAACAGAGCTAAATTTGTTTTTAGCTGAACAGGTTAGACCCCAAATAAATTACAGTAGCCATTGTTTCTTTCAGTTGCAGGAAGACCCTTACGCAGAAAGGGTCATTGGGAACTGGAACAGGATGCCCAGGGAGGTGGTTGAGTCACCTCTCCTGGAGGTGTTTAAGGCACGGGTGGACAAGGTGCTAAGGGGCATGGTTTAGTGTTTGATAGGAATGGTTGGACTCGATGATCTGGCGGGTCTCTTCCAACCTGGTTATTCTATGATTCTATGATTCTAAGACACAGTGAAAGCATGCTGAGTTAATATATTCAACGCAGGTATTCATTTACTTCTCTAAGAAAAGGCTCTTCCAAACCTTCTAAAAAGAATGTGCCCTAAGTATTGTGGAATAAATTCTCAAAGGAGATACGACTTTTAATATTTCCTGTTGAAGTGAAATGAAATCTAAAATTTTTTCAGAAAGATGAACTTAGTTGAACCTTTAAGAATAGTGGTTAGAGTATGTGTGGCCAGCTGGGCAACAAAAGTTCTAGTCCTTGGTTTAAACACTATAGATGTGGGGGATTTTGTGATGGGTAGGGGCTGAGGGTGTTATTAAAAATGTGTACCAATACATGGGATCAAAACACACTCCTAACTACCTGTTCTCAGGTAAAGGGAAACTATAAGTATGAACCTGAAGATTTACAAGCTTTTTTCTTTTATCCTTAATACACCATCTTCAGCAGAAAGCACTAAAAATAATCCAGTTTAGAGAGTTTATTCTGGAATTTGACATTCTCTTGGTAAGGAAAAGGGAAGTGTGAATTAACATCACCTACCAAACCATTACATAAAAGGCAGAACAGCTATTTCCTAAAAGAAAGCACTGACTTTAGTTTTCCAGGGTGAAGAAAAAGGTATGGAAATATAATTTTCATCAGAAGACTTCCATCCAAGAATTTTCATCAAAAAACCCCCAGAATTTATGACGCATCTCTGTCATAAGCAGTGTTTGGTTTTGTGTAGTTTTTTTTGTTGTTGTTCTTGTTGTTTCTTCCCCTAGTAGCCAGTTTAAATAGCTTTTTGTTTCACCTGCCCTTAGATGACTCATCGCTGAATGAACAAGGCAAGAAGAATGTCTCCTGCAATTCTTGACTTTCCTTTTGTACTGTACAGGAAGTCTGTGCAGAGACTAAGAAGTTCAAAACTCTTCCTGGATTTTTGCACAGGTGCTTATGCTCTCAACCTTGAAAGCTGTAACCTAGAAAACTTTGAATGAATTCCCATAGCATATTAGAAATTGCTTAATACCAAGAAGAATTTGAAGAATTTGAAGAATTCAGGATCTGGACTATAATAATTAATAGACTCTTAGGATTTTATAACTTTCCTTCTTTATTTTTTTTCTTATTGCTTTCCCTTCTCTTTAAAGCTTCTATTTAAGTTAAGAGAAAAACAATTATTTTATCTTTAATTTTAAGAACAGTCAGAAATATAAATTGGTCTTTCACTTGTCTCTTTTTTCTAAAGGAGGCTAATTTATGTTCCTGAGACAGTACTCCTTTATACTGACAACTGTTCATAATCCACTTTTTCTGTGGATATTTGACAGATTTTTAAGTAAACTGTAGCACAAAGGTTTCAGGAATGTTGAGAAAAACATGGCTTTAAGAAAAAAAATCTATTGTTCCATAACATACTATATAAATGTCAGTCCAGCTTTATACTCTCTGAGGCAAGGTGCCATCTTGAAAATTCTACTTGTTAACTACAACTACTTCATATATGTGTGTGTTTTTGTATATATCTTTAAGTTTTGTGTCATTTTTGTAAGTGTCAAATAAGGGTGGGATTTTTCACCCCTCAAGATTTGTTGTACATTGTCCAATCATATGTATTCACTCTCTTTAAAAGCCTTCAGGATTCTGGACACCCAGCTAAGATCAGATGACATGATTGCTTAGTCTCTCATAATACTGCACAGTCCATGGAATAGAAGCCAATTTAATGATTTATGTCTTTCCTATTCTTTTTTGCTCTGTATATGATTCCATCCTGAAATATTCAACTTCATCTTTCACTGATGTCTTTCTTTGCAATGTTCAAAATCTTTTTAGATATGTGGTTAGCATGTTTTAATACAGCTATCCATTTTTTTCTTTCATGTCTAATATTCCCTTTATCCATTTTACTGTTTTTCATCACTCTTCTATCTATTTCATCTCTCATTGCATTTTTAATATTCTTTTTCTCTTTTTAGCATTCTTCTCAAGATCTGGAATACACTATTTTCCTTTTCATTTGACAGTTCTTAAAGAGAGGTTTACCAAGTAATTTCAGAGAATGTTTATTTCTGTTAACTTGATCATTATATGGCGTTAAATTGTTACCATATACATCTACTGTTAACCTTTTAAGACACTGAACATTTCTTCTTAATTGATTCCTTCTTAATATCATTACACATATTTGTACATTATCCCTTCAGATATGGCCTACTTGAAATTTATTCTGGTGTTTACTTATGCCTGAAAGAAAAAGATTCGGACAAACACAAATCCAATGACCACAGTACAATTTAATATTTCACCTATTTTTGTTTTATGTCCTGTATTCACTATGAAAATGGCAATCTTTACTTGGGTCAATTTTTCTGTTTTCCAGGGCACATTCCTTGAGCCAAAACTCACAATTTTTGTATATCCACATTTTATTTTTTCATTTTACACTATACCTAGTCCAATAAATGTCTGTGATCCTAAAATCAGTCAAAACCTAAAGTGCATTATCTTTATAAACCATCAGTACTTATCTGAAGATATCTCAGTCTTCTTTATATTTTATATCTTTCAATTCATAACTCACTTCCATTTTTTCTTTATAAGTATTTCTGTTCTTCCTCTGGCACATTTCATATAATTCTCCCCCATCATACAGTTCATGTAACAGTTCTGCCTTTGGTTCCTTAATGGACTAAAGTATAACTCTTGAAAATACTAAATACTATTTTTTCTTTCTTATTATTATGAGTACCTTTTTTCTTTTTTTTTTTTTGGAATTCCATAGCTAAAATAAGACTCCTTTCACAGCTTGCACCTGAAATATTCCTGCAAATCCTTGTTCCAGTTCATTCCCTGAATGGCTATATGGTTATGTTCAGTTCTTGAGCCTGTGCAGTTATTTATAAAAATATTGGAGTTTCCAATTTTCTCCACTAAAGTACACTTGAGTACTTGGATCCAACCTGTTTCTTTCCAATCCTGAAAAGGCTCACACATACATGATCATACAGATACGCATACTGTCACTGAAACCTGGGTATAAATTATGCATAAGGCTTTGCTGGATCAACAGCACAATTCTTACATCTGTAGAAGGACATTCACGCATACTTCTATGCTGTGTAATGCATTGTTTACCTATTTTCTTGTGAGCTGATATAAAGAAAATTAAGCTTTCTATAAGAATAGTTTTAATGCATTCATAATTGTACTCTCCAGAGAGGCAATCTAGAGATAACAAAGTGTGAAGACCATTTTGATTTACATGGTGATCACTCATAGCTCCTTCTACTGAGTTGCATTTTTTGTTTAGAATATGCTCATTATTTGATTATATAAATTAAACCAGACTATTACTCCTCTATTCATGAACTAACATAAACATTGTGAAGAATATGCGTTCTACAGAGTGTGAGGCAGTCTGCATTCTTGAAGGATGTCTGAGTTTTAGCATAAGAAATTCTATTCTATAATTCTATATCTTGTTTCCTCATATTTGTGTATTGAGGGGGTAGGGAAGTTAGAATAAATTTGGAAGTAATATTTCCAGCTAAAAGACAGTGGATGTTGTAGAACCAACACTGGCCAGAAAATAAATCTTATGCAAAATCATATGTTTTGCAGTTAATTTTCCATCTTCCCCAGCTTCACACAACTTCAAAAAATTTAGATCCAAAACGCACTTCAAATTAATCAAACTTCATGCAAAAATTTTGAGTACTGAGAATCACATACAAAAGAGTAATGTTACTATCACAACAGAATATTCCAATTCTACTGCCCAGATACTATTATAGTGGCATCATTTATATATATATATTCAATGAGAGTCTACTTAATATTAGAAATCTGTAATTTTTACACAGACTTTAATAGTTACCTTAAAGATCTTGATGAAAATGATTAGCTCTAGTATAACATATCTAATATAACCGTTATCTTGAATCATAGAATCAGAGAATCTCTAGGCTGGAAAAGACCTTTGAGATCAAGTCCAACCATACCTGTCCACTAATGAATCATACCCCTCAGCACTTCATCTACCCATCTTTTAAATGCCTCCAGCGCTGGTGACTCAATCACCTTCCTGGGCAGCCTATTCCTGTGCCTGATAACCCTTTTGGTGAAGAAATTTTTCCTAATGTCCAATCTGAACCTCCCCTGGCACAACTTGAAGGCACTCCCTCTCATCCTGTGACCTATCACTTGGGTGAAGAGACCAACACCCATCTCTCTACAACCTCCTTTCAGGCAGTAGTAAACCGTGATAAAGTCTCTGCTGTCTTTGATAAAGTTGCTGCTGTCTTTGTTATATAAGAGAAGAACAACAATATCCTCTTAGGGCTTAAAATTAATAAGTCAAAATGGAAGTATTCTAGAAGAGGTCTTGAGTGAACAGCATCATCCATCTGAAAGCCAGCTGCAGTACCTGGGTGGGATTTTTAAGTTGTTGTTAACATGCCTTGGCTACTTTAGGGAAAATGCAGTTCTAATGGGAAGTTGTGCTACACTTTAAGGCAATTCTTTATTGTCTTAAACTTTAAGACAATTTTAAGTCTTCTTAAATGTGTATGAAGAGTAACTAACAACATGGCTCCAAATTCCACTTAGACACAACTACATAATTAACCATCAAAAAGCACTTTCTTTGCCACAGAGTTTATGTCTGTACTTTGTTATTTTAAAAAATCACTATGAAACACAGAAAAAGGAAAATTTCAAGCCTCTAAGGTGTTTGTTTGGTTTTTCTTTTTGGGGGGAGGGGCGTTGTGGATATAGAGTCTGGGGGGAGATTTTTTTCCACCCCAGGACAGTCCTATTCTGACAATGTCTGGATAATTTCTGTTGAGAGGCTGATTATTCCTAGCAAGCTCACCTTCATGAGAAAGCAGTTATATAGACAAACTCCTTTACGTATCAGATTTTAGTCTTTTGAAAACTATCTGAACACACAAAACGAACTATGATGAATACAAAGAGTGGCAGGAATGCTTCCAGCTGCTGGTTAAATGTACAATGTTTTTCCACTGAAAGACTACATGAACAGTAAGCATCTGCAAAGACTGATATGTTTTTCTTCTCTTTCTGCCTACTGTATCTTTGAGGCTGCAGTATTCAGACTGTCTGGTCTGTTTAAGTATTTGGTTTTAATTCTGCAGTTATGGATTTGTCATTATCATATACAATGCAAACAACAATACTGATACTTTATCCATGTTTCAAGTCTGTTATGGATGTGGCTCCAAGTTTTTGTATTTACATGCAACTCTTTATTTATGTTCATTCTGCGCATTTTAATTTATGAAATAATCCTAGAAAAAAAATAGGTATTCCAGAATCCATAATTATAACCTGGACTATTGAAATCATCTGAGTCTGTGGCTGGTAAGGGTTTCTTTAATCCATAAGGTATGTAGAACAAAAAGACTTAAACTACAGGAAACTAAAAGTAGAGGTGAGCAAGAGGAACACACTAAATATTGTTGCAATGGGTGTTTACAATAGGTTAATATCTGCTCTTAGTCGAATATCAGTGAGTCAATGAATTAAGCAACAACAGTACTCTGAGTTTTGTGATGTTACTTATAGTAGAAGACTGTGTTAAAAAGAGACATTTGAGTTTTCTGTTTATACTTAATCTCCTTTCAAACACAAAGAAATAAAACCACTATGTTTATTATCCATAAACGAAAACCCAAAACCAATGCAGAATGACATATCCAGTTACTGCTAGCTGGAAATATCCCTTTAAATCTTCAACAATAACTTAAGTAGCCTCATTAACACCATCCTAATGCCTTTTGGCTTCTGAAGGCCAAGAACAAAGTTTGTACTTGGAACCAAATGTATTTTAATTATAAAGAACATTACATCGAGCGCCCTCTAGAAATTATGCCAGTTTGATTAGATTTAGAAAGCCGCAGGAGCACTTAATAAAAACACTGCTTGCAAAACCTAACCTGTATTTTTGTGCAAATAGTTACCAAGGAATTTGGCATTCTATGAAATCCTAAGCAGTTCTTGGTGTTTCTTTAAAAACATTTAAAAGTGAATACATTTCATGACTCAAGATGACACCCTTTCCAATGTTAAGCATTAAAAATTTCAGGAAGACAGACTAATCATGTGTTTATTAACCTCTGGTCCGAAACCATCAAGGCCGGATACCATTTGCTGACTTATAAGTAAGACTAAGTTTATTAATCTATTTTATGGACCAAGATTAATTGCTGTTTTGTGCTGAATCCTCTTGTAAGGCAGCATAAATTGACTTTAACTGGAAATACATCAATATTTTGTGAAGGGTGGGTCCTATCTATAGTAAGTCAGGGCAAAGAAAAAGTGCCAGTAGTTCTTGCCTACATACACTTACATTTAACTGAATTATTTAAATGGCACAACACAATAAAAATCCTTAATACAGTGTAAGCTATTTGATAGACATGGTTTTCTAAAATGAATTTAATTGATCTCTGTGTTCTAAACTTTAAAAAAGTCATAACATTATTTAAATTAATTAATTTTAAATTAAATAAATTAAATTCATTTTAAAAATTATTTTGTGTAATTAATATCTTAAAAATCTAATTAAATACAAGTAGTCCCCATTTGTCCACTTAATAAAACACTAGTACTCTGAGTTATAACAATATATATAAGAGCCTCATTAGTACCCTTTAAGTTGTTATGCAGAAAACTTACTGACATCTACCTTTTCCTTTGGTGCTACTCTCACCCTCACAATGTTCCTCTAATGTCAAAGGAGACACTCTCTAGAATAGAAGTAAGGGGTATGAAAGCAAGCCCTCATTATCCCAAGGCCTTCACTATGAGAATGACGGTCACAGAGAGATTCCTCCTCTCCTCAGTACTGGTGTCTACTTGGGCTTATTTTTATGTTTCCTCAACCAAGCTATTGCCTTTTGGCTGCTCCCACCTGAGCATGAGCATGACCCCATAGCCTCCCCAGGCTCAGCTTCCCTGGGGCACTTGTCTGCTGGGCAGAAACTCTCTGGGTTTGCCAGGCCATACACATGGAGGCATATGGAGCTCAAACTCAGGCAGAGGAGGCACTGAGGCAGGCATTGAAACCATCTCAGCCCAGCTCCATCCAAAGTGAGTTGTAAACTTCAAGTTTTATATTTACTCAGCTACGGTGTGGTTAAATATGCCTTCACCTTAGTCATCATATTTGTCCAACAAAGTTCCTGGTTCAAGCCTATGTACTCGAATCAAGCTGCTAGTGGCATGTAACATTTAGTACACGTATAGGATCCCAAAGACATTCCAGGCACAGAACCCTTGATTCGCCTTAGACACTTGCCTGAGGACTGCAAGGCAGGAGCTATTGCTGATGTGATTCCTTCTTTACTTTTTGTTAAACATTTATACAATTCTTTCCTGATGTAATTTCTCCTGATGTTAGTTTAGATAAACTTTAGATGGTAAGACTTATGAGCTGTTGCACTGATAGCAAAACACTCAACAATCTTTGACACACAAATGAACACTGTTAGACTTCATGTGAAATGAAATAATCATAAATTATGTATAGCAATAACTTTATGATATTTAGACAGCTGAAACATGCAGTACAGAAAGAAAGAAAGAAAAAAAAAGGCAGAAACTCAAAGTTTCAGGATGCACATAAGTATTCTGGAATATCAGAAATTTTCCTTTTCCCTGTGATACTTATGCTACCAAGCCAGCTGGCATACCATGAGCAATGTATGACTGGACATATCAAGAAAAAATGCAACAATAACCAAAAGACCGAAAAGTGACAAAAAAATCAACCCATGAGATTACTTTTTCTGTACTAGGTTTATTAAACTTCTCAGATCTGTACTTTCATTAGGGTCTGAATTGCATAATTAAAAATAAGACATTCCTTGGAAAGCCTTCCTATTAACCAGACCTCCCTCTACTGCCAGTGGAGACAGATAGCTTACATCTGTACTGTTAAATAAAACAGCACCAGGAGGCAAAGTCAGCATTGGACTGCTGATCATCTATACTGCTTAACTGTTTGCATGCTCCCTGGCATGTTTTGAACCATTCCAATCAGTGCTTTCCAAGACACTACATGGCCATGATTTAGGTGTTAACATATGCTAGGGATCATTTGCCATAGGTAGTAGGGAAAATAATGCACTGTCTGTTTTTCTCTGCCCTATAAGGTCCTCCAACATTAGCCCAGCTGGCTTTGTACCTTCAAATACCCATTACATGATTTCACCCCAGACACCAGGGCTGGCCACACAAGCTATAAGTTTATTACTGTGAAAACATCCTTACAATGATTTTTAATGTGTCTCTTTGATCTCTTTACTTACTTTGAAATTAACTGCCTCTTTTATGCACAGATAAACACACATATACACATAGAATTAGAATTATTTGTTTGGCTGCAGAGGCACCATATGGGCTCTGAAGAAGCTGTGGGCCAAGTACTCTGCAGTGTGAATTTAGAGAGCCCGTGCCAGCTGGCCTCAGGGTCACACAGTACTCTCTACTTGATTTTATTTAGCAATATGACATAATGTCCTAAAGAATGATTTGGCCAATCTAAGTTCTGATGCACCATCTAATGATGCCTATCACTCTGTTCCTACAGTGGCTATGCTGGGACTGTACACAGACACACATATATTTAAGGATGCTCCCCATAAAGCACAAGAGTGCTCAGTTCCCTAATGTAGGAAATCGAGTAGAGAAGGGAAGAGATCAGCATGGCTAAGTTGAGACCTGCTTGTCAAACTAAAGAGCAAGACGGAACTGCAATTGCAGTGCAAGCAGGCACACATAAGCTGGGAAGAGTATAGGGACACTGCCCGGTTGTATAGGGATGGGGTCAGGAAGGCTAAGGCACAGCTGACCTGAACTTGGCAAGGGAAGTGAAGACTAACAAGAAGGCCTTCTATAGGTATGACAACCAGAAAAGGAAGGTTAAAGAAAGCGCCCCCGAATGATGGAGAATGGTGACCTCATATCAACAGAAGACAAGATGTCTGAGGTACTAAATAAGTTTTTTGCCTCAGTTTTTCCTGATAACTGCTTTCCTCATCCTTCCTAGGTCAGTGGGCAACAAGAAGGGGAGCAAGGGAGTATAGCTCCTCCCACTCTAGGAGAAGATCAGGTTTGTGACCACCTGAGGAACCTGAACATTTATAAGTCTAAGGGACCTGACAAGATGCATCCCAGAATCCTGAGGGAATTGGCTGATGTCATTGCCAAGCCACTCTCCATGATATTTGAAAAGCCATGGCAGTCAGGAGAAGTCCCTGCTGACTGGAAGAAGGGCAACATTGTCCCCATTTTTAAAAAGGGTCAAAAAGGTGGCCCTGGGAACTACTGACCTGTCAGCCTCACCTCTATGCCTGGGAAGGTCATAGAACAGATCCTCACAGAATCTATGATAAAGCACATGGAGAACAGGGACGTGATTTGCCACAGCTAGCATGGTTTCATCAAGGGCAAGTCCTGCCTGACTGATCTAGTGGCATTCTCTGATGAGGTATCCACATTAGTGGACATTAGAAAAGCAATGGATGTGATCTATCTTAACTTCTGTAAAGCCTTTGACATGGTCCCTTACAACATCCTTCTCTCTAATTTGAGGAGAGATGGATTTAATGGATGGACTGTTTAGTGGGTAAGGAACTGGTCAGATGGTCATATTCAAAGAGTAGTGGTCAACGGCTTGATGTCTAGATGGAGAACCACAACAACTAGTGTCTCTCAGGGGTCCATACTGGGACCAGTGCTGTTTAATATCTACATTGGTGATATAGACAGTGAGATTGAGTGCACCCTCAGCAAATTTACAGATGACACCAAGCTGAGTGGTGCAGTTATCACACCTGAAGTACAGGATACCATCCATACGGGATACCAGGACAAAAGTGTGAATATCATTACGTTCAACAAGGCCAATTGCAAGGTTCTACTCGTGGGTAAGGGAAATGTATGGCTTCAATATAGGATGAGGGATGATGTGATTGAGAGCAGCCCTGCAGAGAAGGACTTGGGGGTGCTTTTTGATGAGAAGCTTGACATGAGCTGGCAATATGCACTCACAGCCCAGAAGGCCAACCTTATCTTCAGCTGTGTCAAAAGAAGCTTGGCCAGCAGGTCAAGAGAGGTGATTCTGCCCCTCTATTCCTCTCTTGTGAGACCTCATCTGGAGTACTGTGTCCAGTTCTGGAATCCTCAACATAAGGATGATATGGAACTGTTGGAACAGGTCCAGAGGAGGGCTATGAAGATGATCAGAGGGCTGGAGAACCTCTGCTATGAAGACAGACTGAGAAAGTTTGAGTTGTTCAGCCTGGAGAAGAGAAGGCTCGAAGGAGACCTTATAGTGGCATTCCAGTACCTGAAGGGGGCCTACAAGAAAGATGGGGAGGGACTTTTTACAAGGGTATGTAACAACAGGATGAGAGGGAATGGCTTTAAAATGGAGGAGGGAAGATTTAGATTAGAAATTAAGAATAAATTCTTCATGATGAGGGTGGTGAGACATGGTAACGGGTTGCCCAGGGAAGTTGTGGATGCTTCCTCCCTGGAAGTGTTCAAGGACAGTTTGGATGGGGCCTTGAGCAGCCTGGGCTAGTGGGAGGGGTACCTGCCATTGTCAGGGGGGTTGGAACTATATGATTTTTAAGGTCCATTCCAACTCAAACCATTCTATGATTCTATATTATCTAAACGTCTATAAACAATGGGGAAAAACATTTAGGTGTATATAATTTTATAGTTAGGAAATTAGAGCTTACTGTAGTGCAAATGTTTGGAAGACTGATAAATCAGGCCAGTTTAAAACTTTTCAAAAACAAACTTGCTAAACTGACATGCATTTTTGATAGACTTTTGTGCTTATAGATTTTTACACACTCTTAAGCATCACCACCATATGTTAGCTCTTACACGTCTTTATCAGTTCCTATTCAAAAAGTCAGTCCTTTAACTATCATATCGTGCATTGGCTGTAAGTATGCAATAACATAGAGCTGTTGCTGTACTGTTAGTCTGATGGATACAGTCCTTGATGATCTCTGTCCCTAGAATGAAAAACTTGTCAGTATGAAGCAGCTGTAAAATAATAGACATCTTTATTCTATTCTGTCTAATTTTTATATGTAATCCTTTTATAAAGTGACTGAGTTTCTAGGCAATTCACAGCCCTGGCACCCATTTCCAAACTGTATGCCTCAGAGACGCTACTTCCCCAGGCACCTGCTTTATCCTGTTGCTCAGCTGTTTGTTTTGTTGAGTTTTTGTAGGTTTTTGTTGTGAGGGGGAGGGGTGTCTCTTCATTTCTTAAAGCAAAAGCAGACATTTCCCTGCTCTCAAGGTTGGGTTTTTTCAATTACCATTAATTTCTATCAGTGAATTTTCGTGGTTTTGAGGTTCTTTTTTTTATCTTATGCCCTTATTTTCCAGGTGTTTACAGTTACCTCTTGTTTAAACTGTACATCATAAGACAACATTGGTACTAAACTCTTGTTCAGAAAAACAAATTCTCATAGCAAATTCATATCAAGCTTAACAAGGCAGATCTGGATCTTTGCACAAATGGCATAAGGCACATTTAGTATTAAGGTCCATTTCTAGCAAAAACAATACTATTTTTCATTGTGCCACTAGCTGTAAATCTGCACCTTATACAGTTAACACCACTTTACTGTGCTTGTGCTTGGGTTCAAAACAATTAATATTAAAGCCTTGTGAGTGTACATCAACTTTTATGGGTGCAACAGGCCTTCTTTCTTGCTACAGAAAAAAATCCTCTCTGTGACATATTTTTTTCGGCACATTAGTTACACATGATATTAAGGCAGATCCTTCAAGTCCCAGAACAATCAAAATGCATTGGTTAAAAATATGGAAATGAACCTGAAAGCTATTCAATCATTTGAACAATTACATTTTTTTTTCTGCAGCTTTCCTAATCCACCACTTACACCAAACCTCCAAAATCTAGCACTGTGTGTCCTGCCTGTCCTTTCACTCAGTGTTTTGTATTACAAAACCAATCACCTTTTTATTTATCATGTTTTTATCAACATGGGAAAATATATAAAAAACTGCATTGACACTGTAACATGATGCCTTTTAAGTCTGCTTCCTTGCAGCATTGTTTTCTTATTGTTCATCTTCACATATGGCACTGGAGAAATTGAACAAAAAGAACTGAATAAAAAACCTTCCTACAGGTTCAGATACCTAGTTTTGTTCCAACTTTACGAGTGGTCAAATGTGATGCAATATTTTGTTACTTTTCATATCTTTTTTGAATAGTCTACTTGAAAGAATATAAATGATCTGAAGAACTTCATTAATTAACTAGCTCCCAGCTTCATCATTAATCACACACTTCACTTTCATGCTGATTTTGATTAATCAATGACATATGCATCATTTTAATCAAATATTCGATTGAATTCTTTAATAAATACTTTTCAAATTTCAGTATTCATTGCACTGAGCTGTTAGGGTAGAGAACAAGCCTATAATCATTAAAGTTATGTACACAAAGGAAAAAAATGTAGCTTTTCACTATTTTTTAATATTCCCATAAATACTAAACAAATATTTTTGAAAACTCAGAGATAGAATTCATTTTTATCTCATACATAGACTACTGGAAAGATATACATACCAAAACCTGTTAACTTTGTGATTAAAATTATCACAGTAGCCTAAATCAAATTCAATGACATGTCTTAGATTGCCATATATGTGAGTACAATCCATATCTGATTATGTCAGACAATATAGGATGCTTTCCAAGAGGTACTGTTTCATTGTACAGCCTGCATTTTGTAACAAAACTGATAGATTCTCATGATTTGATCATCACTGGCTAGAGGAAGCACTGTGTCTGCATAAAGGAATTAGAATTTATGTAATATAAATATTAATATATTTATTTTAAATCAAGCAGATAGTTGGAGAACATCATTGCACTAGAACTGGAAGCTTATGGAAGTGATTGACTTCCTGTTGAACACCAAAATTCAATCTAAGGATAAATCTGAGATCTATATTCATATCTGTCTATGAACTTTTAATTAATAGTAGGTATGGAGGTCTGAAGACTCAGAAAAATACAAGCAATTGAGAGAAGTAGTCTGTTCTAATTCTATCAGGAGGTCTAATGCCACTGTTTCTGCATTACGCATCTTTTTGACAAATACGTATTTGCTAATTAACTTGTCTTTTAATCTCTGATCACATAAAGTAAATCACAGTAGTATATTCGACAGGACTTCAGGAGAGGAAAAGGCAACCTAATTTTAGTTAAATGAAAAACAGACAATAAGAAAAGGACACAGGAAAAACTATGAAAAATCCTCCCCAATAGAATCGCTTTGATCCCTAGAAAATACTTTCTTTAAGACAAGCATTTAGCTTTTCCCCAGTTGTAGAGCTCTTCTATCTGTAGGAACACTTCCTAAGCATTTTCATGTTACTGCTAGATGGCTTGCTCATTTTACTGCAGCAGCCTACAATACAATTCAGGAATTCAATTTCTCTCTTAGACAGGGTTTTCTAGAAGGAGGTATTGTAGCAATATAATTTTCACAAGATCTTGAAATCAAGAATAGGTTTTAAAAATAAAATATTACTACTACTAATAATAAAATTTGAGACTTGCTAGATAGAAGAGTACTTTTATAAGGAAACTAAGCTGATGCTTTGCCATTAATATTTGCATGTCAGGGAATTAGACATCACTGCTTTTGCATTAATTTTGTGTCTCTTTTCCATACACAACTGTAAGTGTCATTAGGTGCAGATGTAGTTGCAAGCATATATAGCGTAAGTACATTGTTTAGCTAATCTTTACTGTAAAGAGATCAAGCCTATGTAACAATTTTTCTGTTTTATAACTCACTGAAGCACCATTATTTTGATATAAGCAAGAACATTTCACAATTATCATGTTGTGCTGATTTAGGGATTGACTAACAAACGATTAGGAAATCTCCACTGAAAATAAACAAATATGACACTCTAGTTATCACTATTACTTAACATCAATCTGTGAAACAGAAAAATGGTTTTAACACTGTTTAAAAATAAAATAATTTTCCTGAATTTCATTTCAGTAAATTATCATGCTCATTTGTCTAACCTTTCAAAATTTGGTGCCTAATTTAGCTTCTTTAAACAGGTTCCTGGGTAGCATTTAAAAACCTTCTGTAAGTAGTGTTAGGAGATGTAAGTAACTGATTCCTTCACTTTTCCAATCAGCAGCTGATGAGGTGAATATTTGCTGAGAATCTGCAGAAGGTTTCAGCAGAATGTTGGAAAACACTAGAAGATTTGGGTGAGAGTCTGAGAAGGGAGGAAGCAACGGGACCTATTAAGACACGATAGGACCTTCTATAGGTGTGGTGGGCTGACCTTGGCTGGCTGCCTGATACCCACTAAGCTTCTTTCTCACTCCCCTTCTTCAACTGGACAAGGGAAAATAATGAGATGGAAAACCTCATGTGTTGACATAAAGACAGGGAGATCACGTCCCACTTACTGTCATGGGCAAAACAGACCGAATTTTGGGAAAATTGATTCAATATGTTGCCAATTAAAAAAGATTTGCATAGTGAGAAACAAAGACAAACTTATACCACTTCTGTATTGCACTTTTTCCCTGGGTCATCTTCTCTCCTTCATTCCTGACTCTTCTACCTCCCCCATTCAGTGCCGCAGAAGGTATGGAGAATGGGAAGATGTGGTCAGAGGACAACTATTCCTATTTGCTGCTCCTTCTTCCTCATATTTTTCCTGTTTGCCAACATGGGTCCTCCATGGACTGCAGTTACTTCAGAGCATATCCACCTGCTTCATCAAAGGCTTCTCCGGGGGCTGCAATGGGGCTATATGCTCCACTGTGGTGTCCCCCTGTAGACTGCAGAGGAAACTTTGCACTGGCACCTGGAGCACCTCCTCTTCCTCCTTCTTCTGTGATCTCGGTGTTGATGGGCAAATGCATCTCACATATTTCCACCTCATTCTTCCCTGACTATGCAATACTTTGACCTTTATGTTATCACAGAGGCACCATCAGCTTGGCTGGTGAGCTCAGATGTGTCCAGCAGTTGGTCATTTGGAACCAGCTATATCCAGCCTAGGGTAGAACCTGGCCACATTTATAGAGGCCATGCCTTCAGCACTTTTGCTACCAACATCTGGATATGGACACCAAGTAGAGTATAAATAACAAAAATCAGTAATTTCTTGCTTTCGTACTATATAGAGAATAATTATAGCAAAGAAATAAACTTGGACATTTCTATAGAAAATGAGAGATACGTTGGTGTTTGTAATCTGATGAATATGATGTCATACTTGTAGATCTGTTAGTTAGCAAGGTTCAAAGGAGACACAGACATTTCCTTGCATAGTTTCTACAAACTTAAGAAGCAGTTCTCTGTCTTCTGGGGCATGTAACTGCTAGGAAGAGAAGCAAAATAAAATCTTTTTGAAGAGGAAGAAAAATTCAGTGTAACTCCATGTTTTGTGGGAATATAATTTACAAGAAATATTGCAATCAGCTCCTCTCACATCATGTTTTAAGGAATATGTTACTTTTTTGTTACTAAAACATGAGATATATATTTGGAGATGACTCATTCTTTTAGAACTGATTCTTATCACAACCTCCTATAAATAAGGATTATATGAGACAAAGTAATTTCTCTCTTTTGCTTTATTTCTGTCTCACTGGTATTAAAGACTGCACAGTTGAAACTGTTGTGAGATGTATTCAGTTGCATTGGACCTGATCTGATGTACTAACTGGGTCAATTGCTGTTTTGTATCCCTTTGCTACTTCTTTCCCACTGAGTAAGCTTCCTGTGCTTTCAGCATGTACCTATATGCAAAATACTATTGTTTCAAATGTCTCCAAAAAAATAGAATAGCCAAAACCATATCAGAATACAATATTTCTTGTACAAGTAAATTTTAGTAAATATTCTAAAATGATAACTTACTTTCCTACAAAAATATCTTTTTCTTGCATTTGAAATCAACCCAGCAGAGCGTCAGAAAGCAAACGTAAATGTAAGAAAAATGTTTACTGCCTACAGAAAGGCAAAACCTTCATACAGTGATTTAAATTAAGAACGGTTACAAAGCTTTTCCTTATTTGTTTTTCCACTAGCTTGGAGGATTCAATAGAAATCTAATTGAGGATGTTCTGTTATCCTTTTATCAGTTTTTTGTCTATCTGTTATGAATTACATGATGCTTCATGGGGCACAGTGATAATGGTGGTGTTTTCACTTCTGCATTCTGTGACCACACCTGCAGAGACTTCTGCAGATAAATTACTTCCCCCTGCTCACCCCTTGGACTGTCTGGACAAACTCCAGTCTTATAAATCCAATTATACAACTATAAAGCTGGGGGTGGGCAAGATGTTGTACGGGGACATAGCCAGGAAAGCTGACTATTCATTTTCACAACATTTGTCTTCCAGAGAAATGTTATCTGTACTGAAACCATACCTGATGGGAAGTGGCTGGACATCACTTGGTGATAGGAAGTAGCAAATAAATAAATCTTTTGGTTTTGTTTTTGTTTTATTAAACTGCATTTTATCTTGACCCACAAGGTGTTCTGGCATCTTACTTTCTACCTCCTCTGTCCTGCTGAGGAAGGGAGTGCTAAAGTGCTTTGGTGGGCACTTGATGTCCAGCCAAGATAAACCTTATCCAAGTAACAGAAAAGCAGAATTTGACTTGATTAATACAAATCACTTTTGAACTTGTGAAATATATTTTAAAGGAAAATTCCATTTAATACTTAAAACCAGAACGCTGTAATCAGAAACAACACTATTAAATCTCCCATTTATCTGAGTATAAATCAAGCTTTTAGTAAATTTATTCCAGAGTTTTTAAAGTGAAAATAAAAAGGTTGTTTTTAGGGTCAGTGATTTGCACAGAAGACTGAGAGGAGATAAGAATGATATTTAGAAGTCTTTGAGTGATTTGCAAGTTGAATTCAGTCAAAAGATTTATGTGCTTGAGTTTCAGTTTCCAAATTTTTGAAACAGGGTTAATGATATCATAGGAGTATTGGAAGGTGTAATAAATGATTATCAGAATAACATATTAACTTTAATAATTTGCTGGACCAAGGGGACATTAAACATGACCTACATTCTCAAAACCAAGTACTTTGAACTTGAGGATAGAGGACTGCAAGATGGGAAATTTAATGTCTTCCCTCTCCTTTACTGATTGTTGAATAATATGAGTTTTCATTATTATTATTTTGCTGCCACTCCTCCTGTAAAATGGAAGAATGTTCCCTAGTAAAATGGAAGAAAGTTTACTAGTAAAATGTCCTGTCTACTGGCGTAGAAAAGCAGTAAATTTCTCTGTCTATCAGTTGTTCATGGAAGCATTTCTTGAATCAGATCTTTAAAAAGTTAATTTCTGCTGTTAACTTCTGCTTTTCCATGTTTTTTCCTAGACCTTCCAATACTAAAACTGTGATATAGCTGATCATTTGCTTTGTGTATGTGTGCATATGGTAGTATATTGATTGATCTTTGCAATATGTAATTTCTGAAGTTTTGTTTAATAACAATATATGTGTTCTGTAGTAGCTATTTAAGGATCAGATAAGTGGAGTTGGAGGCAGATAGGTTGAAAACTGGCTGAATGGATGTTCCCCAGAGGGTTGTGATCAGTGCCTCCAGGACAGTTTGTATTGCTTGCTTCCAATAGCAAATGCATTTAAAAAGTGGCTATTATAGTGAAGGATATGAAGAAATAGACCTAAAATGTTTTCTTTTGTATTTTTGGAAGATACAAGTGACAAAATAGTTAATAAGAGACAGATTTTATTGTGCTATCTACTCATAGGTTGGCTGGACTATAGGATCCTAACAATAATTATAGCTTAGGCTTACTGCTTTCCAGATTGTACTTAGGGCAAAAAGGAGTCTCACAAATAGCAGCCGTATAAAAAGATCATGACAGCTGTACGTCAATATGTTATTTGTCCAGATTCCTTAAAATGACACTGAAGAATACATTGATTTGAAAATTAGAGTAAAAGATAGAGTAATTTTTGATAGCTTTAGTGAGGAGCAGCTCCTGAAGCTCATTTTCCTATTTCAACATTCAAACAAGGTTCAAGGGCAAACAGCTTTGCCAGACTACTGACTTAAAAGTGGCTGTTGTACATAGGTCCATAGAATCATTAAGTCCAACCATTCCTATCAAACACTAAACCATGCCCCTTAGCACCTCATCCACCCGTGTCTTAAACACCTCCAGGGAAGGTGAATCAACCACCTCCCTGGGCAGCCTGTTCCAGTTCCAATGACCCTTTCTGTGAAGAATTTTTTCCTAATGTCCAGCCTAAATCTCCCCTGGTGGACCTTGAGGCCATTCCCTCTTGTCCTGTCCCCTGACACTTGGGAGAAGAGGCCAACACCCTCCTCTCTACAACCTCCTTTCAGGTAGTTATAGAGAGCAATGAGGTCTCCCCTCAGCCTCCTCTTCTCCAGGCTAAACAACCCCAGCTCTCTCAGCCGCTCCTCATAAGGCCTGTTCTCCAGCCCCTTCACCAGCTTCATTGCTCTTCTCTGGACTCTCTCCAGAGCCTCAACATCCTTCTTGTGGTGAGGGGCCCAGAATTGAACACAGTACTCGAGGAGCGGTCTCACCAGTGCCGAGTACAGAGGGAGAATAACCTCCCTGGACCTGCTGGTCACACCGTTTCTGATACAAGCGAAGGTGCCATTGGCCTTCTTGGCCACCTGGGCACATTGCTGGCTCATGTTCAGTCGCTGTCAACCAACACCCCCAGGTCCCTCTCCTCCAGGCAGCTTTCTAGACATACTTCTCCTAGTCTGTAGCACTGCACAGGGTTTGCAAGGATTACCATGAAGGGCATAAAGAAATACCACTGAAGATTGCTGTGATGCAAGCTGGTTGTATTCTATTTTATTCAAGATTCAGGGAACACTGAAACACTGTGCTTGTCTCTTGAACATGTATTAGAAGCAGAAAAGTACTTAGCAACTTTTGCCAGTCACTGAATTTTGAAATCTCATGGTCACATTTTCTTCCTTCACTCTATCTCCTCAGCTGCACGTCTTTGCTCCCTGAAATTCTTAGTGAGAAAAAAGCATAGACAGAAAGGTCTGTGAATGCAGTCTATAGTGCCAGCATATCTCTTGTGGTATCTTGCCATACCATCTGCCACAGCGGTAAATCTCCATGGCCAGATTTATTCCTTAGGACAAGGCACCTTGTGCAGGGGAATTTGTAAGACTTCCCATGGGCCTCTTACAGGCATGTACTTCACCTCTCCTGTGAGCATCTCTGTATCTTGTCCTCCTTTTCCCACTAGGAAAGAAATTAAACTCGCTGCTATGCCGTATTGCAAACTCATTCACTCTGTGTATCTTTGAGCTGCCTGGCAGCTGATTTAACATATGTTCATCTCCCCCTTCTGCTCTGCCAGTGCACTTGCAGAAAAAAAAAATGGTATATTGCTAACAGTAGGGGTGGCAACCTCTGCCTGGCTGCCACTGATGATCACTGTTGTGCACATAATACCATGCCAACATCTTTATGCCAGTACAGTGTTTTGGGGTTCATGTATATTGTATTGCTAGGTACTTAGTAAAATATATACCTTTCTAGTCTCATAACCAGCATGCTGTAATTGAAAGGTTGTCTAATTGTGTGGAGGTGTGGAGGAGTAGGAGTTTACTTACAGTACAATTACTTTGTCTCTGTAGAACTATGCATCATATAATACTCCCTCCTCTTTATTACAGTAGACTTCCCCTCTTTCGCTTACTACTTAACATTAGTAGAATGAATGCATATATCATGCTAATTGAAATTGTTATCTTTATACATAGAATCAAGTCTAGAGCTTTCTGTCTCAAGACTTCCTTAAACAGGAAGTAATTTCTCTATACTGTTTCAAAGAAACTTTCTTCAATGCAAATAATGTAAATATATTTTTTCAGCTACTGGCTTCCCTCAGCAAGTAATAGAAAACATCTAACAATGTCATCTGGAAAATTAGTACGTCTGGAAAAACTGCAGAGTGAACTGATAATATGCTTCTTACATTAACATGCATAGAGGATTTCTCTCCCTGTATAGAACAAAAATTATTTTCTTCCACTACACTGTTTGTTCCTATCATAAACACAGCAGAAAATTCTCTTGGTTTTCAGGCTTGGTATGAAGAGAAAAAAAGGTTTGGTTTGTTTTTTTTTTTTTAAAAAAGGCTGAATATTGTTCCTTTTACCAGCTTCCCTGACTTAGGGAAAAAAAAATAGTGATCATTTTGAGTTTACTTTGTTGTCAACTAGACCAGATTTGATTTGCTTTTAGCTAACACAATCTCATGTACAAGACTAACAGTTCATTAACATGTTTCTATATTTTTAAATCCATATACCTCTATGTTCTAAAGAAAAAATTTCCATCTCTGCAGACCCTATAAATACTGAGATAAATTTTCTCAGACCAGCATAATGCATGAACAGACATGATATCACATTCAGTGTATACCACAGCAAATAAAGAATATAGAGATGAAAAATAAGACAACCCTAATATAAGGCTATAAAATATATAATTCACATGTTCTTATTTTTACAAATCCAAGTCTGAATATAGAGAATGTGTTCTTGTATCCTTAAGACTGAACAATACCTCTAAAACTAATAGTTGTGGGAAAAGGTGTGCTTTCTTATGTGTTTTCAGATATTAACCTAGAATTTTGCAAGTATTCTCAGCATTTTGTGTTGTGAAATTATATGTTACTCAGGATCAATGCTGTTAACATTACTTATACTGAACCCTCCTTAACTACTCCTCAATAGAAAGAAAAATCCAGCTCTGGTGTAAGTGGGCACAATTCCAGTGACTTACCCTGATTTATACCCACTTATACCTGAGATTAATTTGATTAACTTATTTATGCATGGGTAGAATGAATGACTTGATCACAAGAAACAACTGGAAATAATATAACTTTACTACCATAAGTTTCATTCTGTCAACACTTGCAGTTCTGTGTATGGCTCACTAAAGGCAGTTTTGTGGATAGACTTGAACAGGTATAAGTAATTCTAAAGAAAACAGAAAACAAACAAAAGCTAAGAAACCAAAACCATACTTATCTCACATATTTAAAAGCTGCCTGTGCAGTTTTTGCGGATGCAGAACTCACCATACTCTGATTAACACTTATCACGGTCTGATAGGCATGATCCACATCAGCAACATAACACTCCTCATCTCATGAATATTTGTGTTTTATTTTAGTGGAATCCTCAAATAATTCCTTATTATATTTTGAGACTCTATTGAAGTTTATGGGTTCCTTCATGTTTATTAGAAGCTAAGCAAGAAAATTATGTCAATGAAAACAATTGTAGAACCTCAGCATGAACAATGTTTTTTTTCCTTTCTTTTATGTTAGATGCATGGCTTAATGTATTGTACATAAAAGCTTTAAACAGAACAGAAAGCAGAACCATTCTGTCCTATTACATTTGCATTTTTAAATTTCATAATTCCTTGTGCAGTATGGTTCAAACAGAAAGTTAAAGTAAATGAAAACAACTAACTATCACAGGTATCACACAGGTGTGGAGAATATGCAGGCCTTAATTTTTTCTATGCTATGATGTAAAAGTGCTAGCAATACTAATGAAGAGACCAGGGATACGTTACCTCTAAGAAGAGCCATTTAAGATATGGTTGGGCTTGATGTGAAATAGAGATAATTGTGAGTAATTTTATTTTCCTCAGGGCCCTTTAAAATCTATATTAAGTGAGCAATTCCAAATACACTGTTGATGGGAAAATGTCTGTTTATTTTATTTTTCCCTATTAAGAAAAAATATAAGGGCTGGGTAGAACTTCCTTTGAATGACTATTTACATGGTTTCATTGCCTAATCACCATGAAAAATTACCCATATTTCTGTCAGTAACAGTGCACAAGTTGTACATTAATCCAAAAACAAAACCTTTGCCTACTATTGCAGGTCTTCCAGTAACTGCTGAATTAACTCACGACAATGATATACAATACAGATCTCATCAAAACCTCTCCAGAGTCAACTCTCCAAGGACTTGAAGCTCAGCTGCTTGCAAGGAATGAAAGGACTTCTTTGTCATTGAAATCACAATGACATAAGAAGTATTAATTAATTAATTTAACAAAGCTGCTTGTTTACAGTTTCACATTTGGGGGGTCCTTTTCTTTACTTAATTATCTGCACAGCAAATTTCTATTGGAAATTAAGATGGATCAGATCTATTCAGTGAATTATTGGCTAATATTGCCAACTTAATGTTTTTTCCCTAACTCTCCACGTATACTCAGAGTCTTTTAAACTTTACTAGTCCTTGCAGTAAGATCATCATCTATCTCCAATATTCTTGGTGTACCTTATCTTACCATTTTACCTCTGATCAACTTTTCTTGTTAATTGATAATGTTATTTCCAGATTTTTAGAGTCACATTCACAGATCCACAGATGACTTTGGGAAACAAATGTGTATATAATACTCTCATTTGGAAGCAGTGACAAAAAGAGTCTTCAAGGCTAGTATTTAAGTAGTATTTAACTAAAACATTATGATTAGGGAATTGTGAGAACTCAGCAATCTAGGAAGTGCCTCCAAGCCCACAATGGACTACCAGTAGAAAGGGCAGGCACTGTTGAAAAACGTAGGACTTGGCAAAATGCTTCATTAGATAATACAGACACACATGTGAAAAAAATGACAAAGATACAACTAAAACCCAAATTAATTTATGTGAGCTGATTTCAACGTATAGTTTATTCAGACCTAGGAAGTTCTAGCTCATTGGGGATTTGACACACATTTTTGGGAAGGCAACCTAGAAACAGATGCCATCCATGGCTTTCAAGGTTGCAAATACATTCCTGCAGTTACTAACTTAAGTCTTCAACTTATTCAGTTTTTCTTGTTTCACCTGGAATTTACATGCTATAATCCCAAATATGTGCACTACCCATACATATTGCAATAATTTAGGGCACTGCCAGTAAATCAGGTGTCTTTATTGATGATCTGCATGTGCAACATATTTAATGTCTAATTAATAAATCTGTATGTCAATGTTATTCTTCTCAACAACATCAGGTTTGCTATTTGTATGCTGTGTAGTAGCTGTATGTAGACTTTTCCTTAACTTAGTGGGAGAAAAAATGGAATATGTAAGAAAAAAAATTAGATGTGTGAAGGAAACTAGAGCACACTGTTAATATGGGTGAAGTAGAAAGAGGAACAAGCAAGAAAATAAATCAGTTTACTTCAGATTGAAAAAATAACCCAAATATCTATAAAAGCCCAAAACATAACACCTTTCAAACTCTTCAGCAGTTCCAAAGCAGATACTTTTTTCAAGTACTAAAAGACAATAACAGAAACTATTTCAGCTCTTGAGCTACTGTCTTCTTTGGATTATCAGTAAAGAAAACGCTTCTAGCAATAAATGTTTGCCTGATTAAAATCCACGACTGCTGTATAATGTCAAATTATAACTCACTATAATTTGAGCTTCTAAATACAAGAGGCATTGCAAAAAGGTAAGCTTCTTTCAGATACTTTGGTTGTACTCTATATACACAAGAGTTTTTTACAAAAATGTCACATGTGCAATGTGTTCTCCTTATAGCTCATCTACCGAATGGAAAAAATCTTTAAAATATAGTAAGAATATTTTTTAATAATAAAAATAATAATTTTTAAAAATTGTTCTTTTGTCTTCAGAAAGAAATGTTTTAGAGATAACACAAAATCATTCATTGTTGAGTGGTGAAAAATATGAAGAATGTTTGGGCAGACACAGGGGAATCATTGTGTCTAATTGTTAATACTATTATTTTTTTCAGTTTGATTTGGGTTTGTTATTTCATTTTATTTATTCCAACAGTAGTTCCAGTGAAGGCGCAACACAAAGAATTCAGTAAGAAAACCAGTCTTGTCTTCTTTGCCTCTTCTAAGATTTGCAAGGCTTAAACCTGAGATCTGCAACTGGCAGCTAACCTTGGGCAAACTATTTGTCTTATTCTGCTTCTCTGTTTTCCCTTAATAAAGTGGCGCAAATCACAATGACCTTTTCAGTACCTTATGTAGAATATTCATAATTAAAACAGCTGGTTTGTCTTTCTAATCAAGTGCCAAGTATAATGTCTTTCATCAAGCGGTGTCTCTGACTACCTTATGACTGAGAAGGGCAATATGACTTTATTGCTGGGCTGATAATCTTTGTTGCTGACTTAGCAAGTTGGCCATTGTACTATAACTGGCACCTAAATAAAAGATCTTTCACATCGCTCGTGGTACTGTTTAGTTTTATGCTGGGACAGTGTTTGATACATTTCACCTAAATCTATCAAAAACCTGACCAATGATTCTATGATTTTATGTTTGGAAATATTGGCTGTTTTCATGAATGGCAATTTTCATAGAATCATGAAATGCTTTGAGTTGCAAGGTACCTTTATAGATTGTCTAGTCCAACCCTTTCTTCAAGAGCAGGGGTATCATTAACTAGATCAGGTTGCTCAGAGCCCCATCCAACCTGACCTTGAATGTTTCCAGGGATGGAGCCACCACTACTTCCCTGGGCAACCCATTCCAGTGTGTCACTATCCTCATTGTAAAAAATTTCTTCCTTATATCCAGTCTAAATCTACCCTCCCTTAGTTTAAATCCAATACTCCTTGTCCTGTCCCAACAGGCCTTGCTAAGATGTCTGTCTTTATCTTTCCTATAGGCCTTCTTTAAGCACTAGAAGGCTGCTATAAGGTCTCCCTGCAACCTTCTCTTCTCCAGGCTGAACAATCCCAACTCTCTCAGCCTGTCCTCAGAGAAGAAGTGCTCCAACCTTGTGATCATCTTTGTAGCCTTTCTCTGGATCTATTCCAGAAGTTCCATATCCTTCTTATGCTGGGGATTCCAGAACTGGAAACAGTACTCAAGATGGGGTCTTGTGAGAGTGAAGTATAGGGGCAGTATCACCTCCCTTGACCTGCTGGTCATGCTCCTTTTGATGCAGACCAGGATACAGTTGGCCTTGTGGGCTGTAAGCGCATGTTGTTGGCTCATGCCCAGCTTTTCTTCAGTCAGCATCTCCAGCTTGCAGATGTCATTGTAAGGCCATACTCAATAATCTTGGATCAATCATGGCAGCTGGGAGAAGTGGTCAAAGAGTAGAGGAAGACAAATGTCACTTATAATTTCAAGAAGGACTATCCATGGATAGATACAGATTGATCAGTCTTAACTTGATCACTCCATCACTCAAATATGATGGGACAATCCTGGAAACTGTTTCCAAGCACATGAAAGACAAAGAGGTCATGAGGAACAGTGAGTCTTTACCATGCTTGAACATTCTTGGGAGATGTTCAAAATCTGTCTGGACATATTTCTGATCACCTTGCTCTCAATGAGAGTATCTGAGCAGGGAACTACATAACCTTCCAACCTCAGCCCTTCTGTGATTCATGAGATGTATCATATCAGAGCTGATCTGTGAAGCAGAGGAAAACCTTGCAAAGATTATTTGTGTACTTAGTGCCCTGACAAAACAGGTAAAGATCAGGAACAGTGTTTTCAGGTCAAGTTTGAATATCCTTCATATGGGAAAGCTACATTCGTAGGCTAGAAAAATAATAGAAGTAGAGTCATATAGGATAAAATAAACACTTCTCAAATTATCATTTTGAAAATATTGCCCTTCAGTTGCTTTTCTCCCTGCCAATGTTGCCTGGCGCCTTGAGGCAGCCAAGTCTATTGCCTTGTCTTTGGCTGCAAACAGGCTGTATATCGTCTAAGGCAAAAAATCATGCTAGTCACAACTGTCAAAAACAATAAACATTTTTTCTGTTTTCATTCATCTCATTTCATTCCTTTCTTTTGGTATTAATTTTGCATAAATAAAAACTAGGGTAGAATTTAATTGGACTTCTTCTTCAGGTAAAATATGGGAAATTGTAAAAGCAAAGCACAGACTGTTCTTAAAGTAAATAGTTTAGACAGAAGATTACAGCTCTCATCGACATTTTTGCTTTCCAGACCTTGCAGCATTGTCTTGCAGAAATTCCACATTTCCCTTGAGAGAAGTACTGTACTGAGACATGGAGTTCAACCAGGGAGTTCATAGTCAGTGACTTCAAAGGAGTCATTGCCTTGGGTGATGGAAAGCTTATACAGCAGCACTGATGTGCTAAAGCTCCCCTGAGCATTTTGTACATTATGTCATCCATGCTGAGGTTCCCCTGAGTGTTTTGGAGCACTCACAGACAATGACCATGTAGCAAAACTCATCCATAAGGGGTGAAAACAAATCCAGAGAAGAACGATGCCTTTTATATTCCACATACTAAAATTCCTTATGTTTTGTGGCTGTTAGATGGTCTCCAGTTAACTTAATATGACTTAGTCATAGTAGTAAGGACCAGCAATAGGTGATGAATTAAATGGAACCGCATCAGTTCAATTTCTTTCTCTCATCTAACCTATTAGTTGGACTGTGAAGTGAGAGACAAAAATTTAGGAGTGTTTTCTTTTGTGCAATAACAGCTCCTTGCAATATATGTATAGATTTTATATTTTAATGTTTTAAGTCAAGATTTGTTTTAAGTCAGTTCTAACATCTGTTAGAAGATGTTTTAAAGAAAATTACCCACTTAATTTGGTGTGGCAAATCTTCCTCCAGGTTGCAGATAAAATGTACTGCAAGTGAATATGGTGCTTTCTTATAAATATTCCCTTACATAAGCACTTGCAGTAAGGGTGAACTGGAACTAATATTGTGCATAGGTGATTGGAATTAATATTGTGCATGCCATTGGATCCTGCTACTGCTATGGAAGAATTTAACAAACAGGTCACTCACAGAGACACCAGCGTAAAGAGTCCCTTTAGTAGATGTCCTCTGTAAGTACTGAAGCAGGTGAAAAATATTCATGGTCTTTACATTTATTTTTGCATCAGATTTTTATTTAACCTTATACAGTACTTTCACAGCTTAATAAAGGTTGAATTATGTTTTCTCTATACTGTGTGCTGCTACATCTGCTAGTAGTTACTTCGATCTCTTTTGCACCATCTTTCACAAGAGTGTTCAGAGGGTGTAATGCTATTCAGATTTACTCAGAATGAATTGTTCAAAGTCTGATAGTATCTATTATAGACAAGTACTTCCCCTGAAATCAATATTAAGTATAATGGTGGAATATTTCTTAATTTTGATGGTAGTAAGCCAGTTATTACAGCACAACAACTTTCATCTGAATCAACTGAGGCATGTGACTAAGAAAAAGATGATAGCCTCTTATGTAAAAGTTTAAGTGAGAGTTTTACTTCATGAATCAGGTTGATCACTTGACATAATATAACTTGCTGTTAGTAGCTAACTTGGTAAATCGTGGCCATCTCTCCACAGGAAGTTATAATTTCCATAGAAATAAAAATTATGGTATTTCAGTAACATATTCTGACATCTTGCTGAACTAATTTTCAAAAAGGAAAAACTTTCACAGCTATGGATAGAGAGAAAATACAGATATGGACCTATGACATCTATCACGTACATTTTGATTTCTTATCTAGCTGCAATTTCATAGTACCTCTGCTGTACTTACAAAATTTCTGATGGCTTTAATTCTAGAGTTTGTAAAAGCACAGTTTGGATCTCTAAATACAATGAAGTAATGAGTGAACATTTTTATTAGAAGGGTTCTTCCAAGCGTGGTGAACTTGAGAACATTTCATTGACATTAAGATCTTTCTAATACTTAGAAAAGTATCTGTCAAGCATAGGTTAGAAAATGCTACAACAAAAACAAGAGATATGGACAACTGTAGAAACCTAAAAGGTTAAAAAAAACCCAACATTTCTTCACTTCAGAGATATCAACATTGTAAAGATACTCGTGGATAGATATAACGTAAAATCAATAAAAGCTTCATAAACTTGTACTTCAGATCTTTGAAGTAAAAAAGTTCTGCAGAATAATTAAAACTTTAAGACCTACCCTACAAAATCTTACATATTTTAAAACTGTTCTTCATTATGTATTCTATGACATCAAAATATCATGACTTCTATTTCAAGTTGAAACATCGTCATCTCATTGAACTGGAATGTTTATGTAAATAATTCAGGTATTTTAAAAAAATTGATAGCTCACATACTTTCTAAAAAACAATCTGAAGATTATATATTTTATTTTTACAAACTATATATGAACATAAAACTCATTGCTAGATGGAAACTGAAATAATTAAAAAAGCGAACTTGCACAGATCTGCTGTTGATACTAAGTTTATGCCATTGAAATTGTAATTAAGCACTAACAAGAACACAATAGTCAAGGTGAAGTACGATTACATGAGAGTTAAAGAAAAGACAAACACATACTTTACTGTATCATATGTTTAATCAATTATTTCCACTAACTTTGAGTCAAATTTGAAGACAAGACATTATAAGTCTAGGATGAAGATGCTCATTCAGTTTCTAAAGCAAGTTGAGGCAAAGTCCAAAATTCTTCTCAGTCAAATCACCACACGAATACTTGGTATTATATCATGCTAGCAAAATTGACTCACATTTATGATTTTATAAATCTATGCTCAAAATATTTAGATATAAAGTAATACAAATTGACTCACAAATTTTCATTTTTTTCTAAAGCTAGTGAATTTGCTCAAAATATTTAGATACAAAGTAATACAAATTGACTCACAAATTTTCATTTTTTTTCTAAAGCTAGTGAATTTGATCAGCTTTTACTTTTCTGTTTATTGTCTTCCATTTCTGTGCTTACCTAATGATTAACGAAACAAAAAGACAAAAATCTTAGATGTCCCTGCTTCAGCCACAGGGATCCTATTGAGACTTATTAAGGCCAGACATAAAAATTGCATTTCATTAAAATAGATGTTATTTAAAAACTACAATGAAACCTTTTTATATATGTATGAAATTCAATTCTAATTTTGCTTATTTAACCTTTGTAGAGTTTATTATAAACATTCTACTTTTTCTGTATTGTTGCCAGTTATGTCTGTGATGAAGAGCTACTAAAATAAATTCTATGGTATTTCTAGTTTAAAAAATGTATTTCTACATAGATTAAACGACAACTTTGGAAGAATAAGTCTAAATTTATTTTCCCCAGAACCACAAGTTGTTTGGTCTGGGTAATTAGTCAAATATCTCATATCTGGTCATCAAAAAGAAGAGGAATGTCTATGAACATTGGAAGAAGGGACAGGCATCTTGGATGGACTACAGGCAGGAAGTGAGATCATGAAGAGGAAAAATCAGGAGGGCTAAAGCCCAACTAGAGTACAAACCAGCCAATTTGGTGGAAAAAAAAGTCTTTCTATAAATACATTAACTATAAAAGGAGGAAAAGGGAGAATATTCAGTCCCTATTTGACGCAAAGGGAACAATTGTGACAAAGGATGAGGACAAGGCTAAGGTACTTAATGCCTTCTTTGCCTCAGTCTTTAATAGTAAGGAAAGTTGTTCCCTGTGTGTACACATCGAGGAGATAGAGGAGCAGAACAAAACTCCCATGATCCAAGAGGAGGTGGTTACAGACTTGCTTGGCCAATTAGACATTCACAAGTCTATGGGGCCGGATGGGATCCACCCAAGAGTATTGAGGGAGCTGGTGAACCTGCTTGCTAAACCCTTTTCTATCATCTGCCAGCAGTCCTGGCTGACTGGGGAAGTTCCACTGGACTGGAGTATGGCTGATGCTGTGCCCATCTGCAAGAAGGGTTGGAGGGATGATCCAGGAAACTACAGACCCGTCAGTCTGACCTTAGTGCCAGAGAAAGTCATGGAACAGGTGATCTTGAGCACATGAAAGAGAATCGGGTGATCAGGCCCAGTCAACATGGGTTCATGAAAGGCAGGTCCTGCCAAACTAACCAGACCACCTTCTATGACAAGGTGACCTGCTTACTGGTTGCAGTAAAAAAAGGCTGTGGCTGTGGTCTTCCTGGACTTCAGTAAAGCCTTTGACACAGTTTCTCACAGCATTCTGCTTAGGAAACTGTCAGCCTCTGGACTGGACAGGCACACACTCTCCTGGGTGGAAAACTGGTTGGATGGCCGGGCCCAGAGAGTGGTGGGAAATAGTGTGAAATCCAGCTGGAGGCCAGTGACAAGTGGGGTTCCCCAGGGCTCAGTGCTGGGTCCAGCCCTGTTCAATGTCTTTATCAATGACCTGGATGAAGGCATTGAGTGCACCCTTAGCAAGTTTGCAGATGACGCTAAGCTGGGTGGAAGTGTCGATCTGCTGGAGGGTAGAGAAGCTCTGCAAAGGGATCAGAACAGGCTGGACTGCTGGGCAGAGTCCAATGGCATGAGGTTTAACAAGGCCAAGTGCCGGGTCCTGCACTTGGGGCACAACAACCCTATGCAGTGCTACAGACTAGGAGAAGTATGTCTAGAAAGCTGCCTGGAGGAGAGGGACCTGGGGGTGTTGGTTGACAGCCGACTGACCATGACCCAGCAGTGTGCCCAGGTGGCCAAGAAGGCCAATGGCATCTTGGCTTGTATCAGAAACGCCGTGACCAGCAGGTCCAGGGAGGTTATTCTCCCTCTGTACTCGGCATTGGTGAGACCGCTCCTCGAGTACTGTGTTCAGTTCTGGGCCCCTCACCACAAGAAGGATGTTGAGGCTCTGGAACGAGTCCAGAGAAGAGCAATGAAGCTGGTGAAGGGGCTGGAGAACAGGCCTTATGAGGAGCGGCTGAGAGAGCTGGGGTTGTTTAGCCTGGAGAAGAGGAGGCTGAGGGGAGACCTCATTGCTCTCTACAGCTACCTGAAAGGAGGTTGTAGAGAGGAGGGTGCTGGCCTCTTCTCCCAAGTGACAGGGGACAGGACAAGAGGGAATGGCCTCAAGCTCTGCCAGGGGAGGTTCAGACTGGATATAAGAAATTTTTCACGGAAAGGGTAATTGGGCACTGGAACAGGCTACCCAGGGAGGTGGTTGTGTCACCATCCCTGGATGTATTTAAAACATGGGTAGATGAGGTGCTCAAAGCACACAGATCGGGAGGACCTCATTTTTTTCTCTATCCTCACTCATTTGACCTAATCTCATTTTAAATTCAAAAATTAAGGATATTTTACACTGTTTAAGAAACTATGACATTACAGGATGGGCTTCCATAATCATGTGTAGCTGTTGGATGTTATTAGTACTGTAATACTACTAATAAAATTACAGTATTCTGTTGGCATGCTTTCCTTTCATAAATAAAGAATGCTTGACAAAGTCAAACTGGAAGGCATTTGAGGTTTGACTGATATCTATATATTCCTTCTACTAACTACCTAATTTATATGATGAATATACAGCAGGACTAACATGTCTAGGATGTATCAGATGATGCTGTAAAACACCATCAGTCTGAGCAAGGATACTGAGCTTAGTTCATACACTGCACAGGTGATCAAAGAAAACATAGTCAATGTGATATGTTCGGAATACGTCAGATTCCCTGTACACGCACTACAGAATGCCTATGGACCAATTTGTGTCTGCGAAATCCCTGTCTTCACATTAAATGAATACATACTGTCTCAAGAATACTCTGTGGTAGAAACCAACTATTTCATCTTCAGGGCAGGGATAAAGGCAGGTGATTTTCAATTAGCTTAATTTCCTTCTTCATATACTGAAGCTGGCAGTTCAAAACACAACTCCCTGGGCTCTCCATTGTCATCCTGAATGTGAAATTTCAGGATATATTTAAACAGAAAATAATTTGCAAGCAGAATATTGCTGAGATGGAAGTACTAAGTGAAGTCACATACAGACTCCTTTAACAGTGTAGAGAGCACTTAAGTCTGTAAAGCCAAGATCTAGAACCAAGCATGATTTACTGAAATATTTCTTTAAATGTTTAGATGCTTTCACTTTTTTTTTGCCTGAGAGTTCATAAGAAACATGGATGAAAAAAAAACTTGCTGAATGCTTGCAGTGAGTACACAAACACATTGTTGCTGAATTCATATTTGCAACCTGAAGGCTCATACAGGGAAAATAGTCCTTTGGGGGTCAAATGCTTTTTTCTTTAAAGGGAAAAATATTCTCAAGATGAAACACTAAAGTGAGACAAGAATCATACCTATTTATCTCCACTGGCTATAAATAAATGAATAGGAATGTTTCCTACTACTGCTACAGTAGAAAAAGTACTGCAGTCATACAAACCAGGAGTTTAATCCTACTCACAGCTCACTATAAAATTTTAGAATAAGCATGATTTCATCAGACAAGATGATTTTCCAAGAAGCACATTCCGCTCTCCACTTCTGTATTTTCCAACAGTATCAGTGTTGTTTTCCAAAATGACCTGCTCTGCTGCTGAATCTGACAAGCTCCAGGTAGTAACAATTCATTTAGGTGGTAAAGTAGTGGTTTTTAATTGTGCTGTTATCTTCTTTTAAGTCAGAATTAGAAATGTCCCAAGTTCATTTGTAGAACCAGATCTGAAAATGAGCAGGACACTCAGCCATCTGTACAAAATTTTTGGGGTTGCATAGCTGTCCTTGAGAAACAAGTGAAAACTAAGCATTAAATATCCTCTTCGTAGCCCCTAGTGAGGCACAAACTAATGAGTGACTATTTGACAGTGTAGGTGTGCAATCATTTTGAGGTATTAAAATGAACATTCCTGAGTTCTTGTTGCAAGCAAAACAAAGCCAGGAGTCTTTCAGAACCGATTTACTCATTTTATTAAAAGCTTCTATAAAAGTTGAAAAAGAATAAGCAAGTTGTTACAAGGCAAACCTGATGAATAACGGAATTGGAAAGTTTGATTGCTTTTACAGCAGTTATGGAGTAATTTGTGACCAACCTAAATATTTTAGGAAAAAAAAAAAGCAATACTAGAGTAAGTGCATAAAAACTTTGCATTACTACTTCACAAGAGAAAAAAGAAATGTGTTTTCCTGTCTATTATGCTATATTTCAGGGCTAAATGTCAAATCCTTTCAGATACCAGAATTTTTTTTGTTTGTTTCACTACTCATTTTTTGCTAATTCAGAAATATCTGTTTTATTTTGGGGGAAAGAGTACAGATACCATGGTAACAAGAATCCTTATAAAACTGAAGATAGACAGACAAGAACAAAAGGGCAAATTATTTCTTCAATGTGCTACTGAGAACACAGTAGCTCTGCACGAAGTCTAATTAACTTCCTGATAAATGCTGTTTGGAGACAATATTAATTAGATATTTAGCTTCTATACTATAGCTTCTCTACCTGTGTTTTACTTGGGAACTGGGAATAACATGGCAGAGGCACTTAAACTATTTTGCTATCATTAGCCCTTCAATAAAGTGAAGCCTCTAATTGTGTTCGGTCTGAAGACAGCAGATCTAGATGGGCAAAAGAGCTCCCTCCATTTGGCATTCTGTGTCATAAGCACAATATAAGAAATCTAAGACCCAAAGTACAGAGTTTTTCCTGCCCAAACCCCAGATCTGCACTGAATACACTGTAGAGGGTGCATCAGGTTTCTGTGTTATTTGTTAGCTTCATATCACAGCAGTGAATCTAGAGTTGCTTTCTATAAGTACCTAGTTTATGCTTTCTATTGATGTACATTTGCATGCAAATCTAACATCATGTCATTTAATTATAAGAAGCAGGGTAATAGCTGTGAAGATAAATATTTCACAGACCTAATCAGGAATTATCCTTTTAACTCACTGTTATGTGTTGAGAAATATGCTTGGCAATCAATACGAAGTAAAGCCATCTAAGACATAATTAGAACTCGGCAGACTACAGCATGCCCATTTTGGATGTTGACGTTGTGTCAACAGTGTCCAAAACCAGCTAGAAATTTATACTGGGTTTTCTGCACAGATTGCAGCATTTCATTTTATGCTGAGTAAAATATAGCCTTCTGCATAATGTTTCATGTTTTATAAGAGCTTTTGAACTTTCACTTATACAGAGGTTTTGACCTTTTATTCCTAACTTTAACACAGTTGGTCATAAAATGAATTGTCTCACGCTAATAACGGAAGGAAATAATAAGCAAAACTGATTCACCACAATAATTTACTTTTTTATTCAGTGTTGCACAATAAGCATAATCACATTCTAACAGATTTTTTCCAAGTAGTCCAAGCCTTGTTTTCAGAATTATGTAATAAATCAATTACAATAAAATTCAAAAGTAATGTTGAGCAGTTACAAAGTGGATTTTCTGATTTCAAACAGCAACAAAAGAGGAGGGAAAAGCTGTATGGTTGTTTAGAAGAACCATATATTCCAAGTATTTTATGTATCTGCATTTTTTTTAATGTACTTTAATTTGATGGTATGGGTTAGTTTACCACCAGGACTTAATCTTATTCTATTTCTCTTAGGCAAACACACTTTTCTCTGATTGCCTGACATGGCCCCTATCCTTCTCATCCACCTAATAAGGAATGGTAGATGCTCTCTGGATTCAGCTGTTTA
This sequence comes from Phaenicophaeus curvirostris, assembly GCF_032191515.1. Taxonomy (NCBI): domain Eukaryota; kingdom Metazoa; phylum Chordata; class Aves; order Cuculiformes; family Cuculidae; genus Phaenicophaeus; species Phaenicophaeus curvirostris. Next base: position 18,385,743 of record NC_091392.1, on the reverse strand, counting down.
CATGATGGTGAAGATCCATATAATGCATAACTTGGCAATAATTAAATGCTTAGTAAGCTAATTATTTGGTGAATAAAATCAAACAAGTTCAAGTAACTAAATAACAGGCAGAGAATGTGTTAAGAGATGCACGAATAATTGTTTAAGTTCTGGTTTAGCAGGGCACTTTATGCATAAATAATGTAATGTTGTAATAAACAGAGGTATGTTTAACAATATTTATGTATCTAAGAGCTACTATACAAAAATATTTGCTTTCCTATAGTATAGAACGTTTTATTTTTTAATCTATATCCATTGCAGCTTGCTCTCTATAGAATGCCAGAGGAAAAAAAAAAGCTTCAGAGTTATTAGTATCAAACCAATATGTGACTTCCTAAATAAAAATATTATAGATGATTTGTGCAGTTTTAGGTACTGACAACACATACTGTACTGGTGACACTACTTTGCTGTTCATACAGAATGTATATTTTTCAAGACATTACACCAATCTAGCTTCTGTTACTTTTCACTTGATGACTTTAAGAAAAGATGGATGAATTCTAATCAGGACAAGTGGAGTTCACACTCATTAAGAAATTTAAGTCTAAGATATTTTTGAAAGAGCAACTAATTATTGATCATATGGTATTAATCAGGTGTTTATAACGTTTTAAAAGTTGATTTGATTTTTGCATAGTATCTATTATGCAGCAATTTTCATTTCTGGAAAAAGAACCATACTATTTTGAAGCTGATGGTGCCTTTGATTTAAGGATACTTTATTTCTGTAAAGAACAGACTGAATATTGTCAGGAGTATACCGTTGCTTGCAAGTTTGCTATTATTCATACTCTGAAGCAACTTTAATATGCTTTGCTATTTGATGGGCTTGCTGGATAAGTGAATGTTTTTAACTTTGAGCTCATTTTGGCACTGTTCTTTTGCAAGATGCGAAATAAAGCAAATTCAAAAGTGACAATAAATTGTGATGAGTCAGTTTAAAACAGATCTTTCAGCCATGTTTGCAAATGTTCACAGTTCTGGCAACATTCTACTGAATGACAGAGTGGAAAAGAAATGTAGATATTAAACCTAGGGAAAAATCTACAAAACACTGACAAATCTAATGTGATGTTAAGAAAATAATTTAGAAGTGCTGTGTTGCTCATAATAACCTTATACTCCTCCACCAGAAATCTGGTAACATAGGAGATAGATACATCTCCACTACAGTCAAAGTGAAACAAGAAAAATTAGCATACACCCAAGTTCTGTGATTGCAGTTAGAATGCAGCTAATTAGCTACCTACAACACAGAACATATTTCTCTATATGTACATTCATGGGGTCATCTTTATGTGGAGAAACATCTATTGTTGCTGAGACACAAATTAGGTTTTGACTTATAGCGGAACAAATTTGAAGCCATCCCCTTTTATTCTGGGTTATCCTAGATCTGTTTGGACATAGAAATTACCCTTGCTGTATGGAATATTTTGACATCAAATGAGAAATTTCAGTTTTTTAAAGCTATTACCAGTTAGGTAGGGTGGAGAAAATTTAGCATATGGCAGGTGGGATGATAAATGTAAAGGACAATTGACAGGGACTGAGAAATCTAAAACTGCTTAGTTCAGAGAAGAAGACACTGAGAAATGACAAAAATGGATTATATTTACTGTTTAAGATATGTCTAGACAGAAAACACCTGCACTTCTCTAGGTAGAAATAGTGGTATTCAAATTCTTTTACGACTAATTCAAGACAAGAGAGTATCTCAGCTCAGTTCATGCCTGATCATAATTTGTTGTTTAATTCAGTGGTCAGTTGTCAGATGGGATGTGTCCAAGGGTTATTTCATTCACCAATACCCTTCATCCAATAACCTTTCTTCTTAAGTTCAGATACAATTTTGAAACTGAGAAACAAAGAAATAGGGGAAAATATTGAGCTGTTTCTCTTCTGTTGAGTGTGGAAAGCCCATTTTTTCCTTTCTATCAACACAAAGTTAGCCATAATAGGAAAACTTGTCAGTCTTTGAAAGATTAGAAGTGTTGCAGGTGATCACTCATAAATAATGCATACATTCAAGATACCTCAATCAAAATCTCTAGAAATCTAGAGAGGCAGCTAGATTAAGCTACCTAAAGAGATAATTAAATAGATATAATGGTAGAGTGCGTGTCCCTGTTCTAAACTTCCAACCACCATCAGATGGATGTGTCTTATTATCTGATGTTTCTATGACACCAGACAACTAGGTACTAGGATTTGTGCTGTCTTTCAAAGTGCCAGAAGTATAGAGAGTGACTGTGGCAGAGTTGAGAAGCAGCATCCATTTACAGCTTAAAGACAGATCAACATCAAGACCACTTCCACCTTTTTTTATTTTTTCCCCTCAGATAAAGAGTGGTAGGAATAATAGATGACAAAATGTTTCAGAGATGCTAGATGTTATAGTATTTTTCTTCTTTTTTCCTCCTCCCATTAAATTAACAACTGCTAACATCTAAAAACAATTTACAAATCCGTCTGCTTAACAAATAGAGCATTTACATCCCTGAAACTGCCTTTCAGGCATTGGAATAGCTCATGCATAATAAAGTCAATTGGTTTCTTCATGTTCCTTCCCAATGCCAAGGGAAACCAATGAAGAGTAGGAGAAACTGGAAAAAAAAAAGCAACTTGGAACTTAAAGGATTGCCTCTGTTGGCCAGTCTGTCATTTTGCCCCCACAATAAAAAAAAAACCTCCTTCAAGTTCTGCTGAACACTATCAGAAAGATTTTGTATCATTGAACCTACTGACTTCAGCCAAACAACTTTTATTAAGCTTCTGAGTTTCTACATTGTAAAGCTTCTATTGTCTTTAGCTTCCTGGATTACAAATCCAAAAAAAGAGACCCTTCCACTCATCTAATATCATAGACAGATGGTAATACATCTCATCAATGCTGATGTTGAGATGATTTTAATATTGCTAGTGACAGAAGGTGCACTTGGTCTTCCATGATTAAAGTCTCTGAGCCCCTTCATTAAGTAAAAAATGGCTTCTGTTTGAGAGCTGAAAAATACTGATATTCTAACTTAGTAACAACATTCCTGTTCCATATTCTCAGCTGTGCAAATTCAGCTGTGCTCCCTTGACAGCCAAAATTTGCTCAAAATTCAACAGTGAATTTTTTGCACATAGTTCAAAATGTTAAGGTCTCTTTTCACTATGAACGCATTGGAGGGCAGACAAGTGAGCAGAGAGTGCACCTTGAGACCACAGTTGCACTGTCTTCAGCTAATATAAAAGTTCTGTTTAGTGAAATGAAATATCATACACCCAAAAATTGCCTAAAAGCCTAATAACTGATAGTTTACAGATAAACAGAGATTACTATGTCTGTCTGTTTGTAAACAAAAAGATTAAGTCTATAGCTTTGAATTAATAGAATAACTAATTTATTACTTCTAAGGCAATTTGCAAATATTCAGTTGTCTATTAAAGTAAAATGAATGCCAATTCACACTGAAGGTAAAGATGTATACATATATAAACCATATTAAGCAATAGCATGCCTCTTCAGAAGTGGAAGTACAGAGAGAAGCATCATGGAAAAGAATCATAGAATAACCAGGTTGGAAGAGACCCACCGGATCATCGAGTCCAACCATTCCCATCAAACACTAAACTATGCCCCTCAGCACCTCATCCACCCGTGCCTTAAACACCTCCAGGGAAGGTGACTCAACAACCTCCCTGGGCAGCCTGTTCCAGTGCCCAATGACCCTTTCTGTGAAGAATTTTTTCCTAATGTCCAGCCTAAATCTCCCCTGGTGGAGCTTGAGGCCATTCCCTCTTGTCCTGTCCCCCGTCACTTGGGAGAAGAGGCCAGCACCCTCCTCTCTACAACCTCCTTTTCAGGTAGTTATAGACAGCAAGAGAGAGAAGAGAGGCAGATTAAAAATAGAAAAGAGAAAATTATTGGAAAAAACATTTCACCTTTCCAAAGGATCTCACAATGAAATATGGTGCTGAAATCCTTGAGAAGATGGAATGTCCATTCAAAACGGGGAGACTTAACCTCTGATGCAGCTGATGCCAGCTGCTCATGACCATTTACACCCACTGGGCACCCCTTTAGGAGGAGCTCCGTGTTGCATAAGCTGTCTTATATTGGTTTCAGGTGGGCATGCACAGTTTGTCTCACAAGCACTGGGCCTCCTCAAAGCAGACTTGCAGCGATTGATACTTGACCTCTCTTTGCACATTTGCACAAAAAGCATTTTAGAAGGTGCAAAAATCAGTGACCTTGTTTTGGTCTTTTTGAACTAGTTTGGACTACATCATTTTGCAAACACGCTCAAAAGCAGCATTTAAGACAAAATTAAAGGAACGGTTCATCTGTGGTTTGAAACACGGTCCTTGACAAAACATCCATGAGAAGGAAAGGGAGAAAGGATTTTAGATGTGTGCCAGAAACCTGTTCTTCAATATTTAAGTGCTCTTACAGTCTCAGTAATTACAATCAATTATGGTTTCCGCAAGCTTCAGAAATTTTCATCAGAAAAACGTGTTTCTCAACAAAATTAAACAATATTTACAGCATACTTTCTCTAGCTGAGTTAAAAACCTTTAAGAAGAGCTCAAACAAAGTAAATTCAGGTTCAGGTAATGTTGCTAACAGAGACCATATACCCACAGAGTGAGAGCCACTTAAAGACACAATTCCAGTAAGAATCACAATTACATGTTATAGCTCTGTGTGTTCACACAGGAAGATATTAAAGATAAAGATTTCTTCCTGTACTAAAAAAATATTTAAGGAGAGCATTATTTCATGGCAGAAATCAATAGAACTTTGAATGGAGTCTTCTTACAGGAGATTTGTGTCATGTAAACCAAACTCATTTGCCTAAATTTACATAGATGAAAAAACTGATTGTTTTCAATTATTTGATCAATCTACTAAAAGACAAACTAGTTTCTCTCATCTCACTAGATACAAGCAAGCAGCACTTTGTTTCATTTCCGAGACAGAAGATCAAGAAAGAGGATATCACTGTCACTTTTACTCCAGCTATGAAAAGACAGAACGTTCTGATGTTTCTCCGAACTGACAGATGAGTGAAGATGCCGACCAACTGTATTCTTTTAGCCGCTATGGTTCAGGTTATTTTTTTCACTGGTTATCAGAATAAAATTGAAAAACAAGCTCTTGCTCTAGAACTGGCATAATATATATCAAAAAGCCTATGTAACAGTTATCATTCTTTTTTTAAAGTTGCAAAGCCAAGCATCCTTCTATGGCATAGGCTGGTTCTCAGACTAACTGAAGCTCCTATTTTTTCCTGTTGCCACATTTCTTCTTAATTCAAATGTGTTTGTGCTTGTTTTTCCTCTCAGAAACTTGCCTCGTCTTTAAAGATCAGCCTTCCTCCATGTTACTTTCATGTCTTGTTAGAATTTCTTCTGTATGAATCTAAAAGGTAGTATCAATGAAATGAAAGAGAGAAAGTGCTAACAACACTGAGTTAAATGTCAAAAAAAAGCAAAGTGCAGAAAAAAAAATCTGTGTTAGTTCTTGAAAAAACAGTGGTTTTGAAAAATTAATTACTTGTTGTCTGTTGTCCTCCATACCCCCACACCCAGGGGATTAAACTTGCTGAAAGCTGAAGCTTTTAATGTGTCAAAAGAATATTTTATTTCAGATGGAAAGAAAGAAAAGTTAGCACTCCACAGTCCAAGCATACCCTATCAATTTCTGAATGAAACTTGATCTTTGTGGGGGAAAAAAAAAGAAAATAAGAAAAATACTTCAGTTAAAATGGAACATATAAATTCTGCTAAGTCTTTTGGAACTACCTAGTATTCATTAAAGGAACCTGCCTTTATGCAACATAAGAAACAGAACAAAGATGTGACAGTCACTCTCATCCGTAATACAGCTGCTCTGCAGTACACTCTCCTTAGAAGAAAGCAGTGGGCACTGTTAACAAAGGATTTGGTGAGGTATGTTGAAGGTGTTCAAGGAATATTTTTCTTTGCTGGTGTAGTTGCAATTAATGTTTCTCTTCCTGATAGCGAGGTGTATCACTAGAAAAAGTATCCACATCCCAAAAAGTAAAATTTACAGTTCAGGAATAATCTTGTATGCATTTCAATCCTTTTCTTACTCTTAATTAAGGCAAATTAAAAAAAAACTTTTTAATACAGTACTTTATCAAAAGGATTTAGATGAACAGCACAGAAAAGGCTGACCACTAGTTCTGTTCTGGCTGTTTTGCTCCCAGTCAGGTACAATCACTTGGGCAGAGAAAGAGAGGTCTTCCTGAAATTCCACACTGGAAGAAACCTGTGGTGTGCAGTGCAGAGAGGGTAAAGAAAGTGTTTGACATTGAAATCTGGCTCCAGGTCGCTGCCAAAAGGAGAGTAATCCCTTTGCCTCCAGCTGCATGTTTCTAACCCTTCTGTGTCTGCTGTTGCAATTATGAGCTAAACACAAGTGGGTCTCACACAAGCACTAAAGTTGATGCAAAGGTAAAATGGGGATACTCTATCAGAATAAGAAGAAAGCAGAGAAGTAAAAGAAGCCTTCCTAGCAAGAACTGACAACTAAACCAGGTTAAGTGTAATGAGAAAACCAGTCTGAGATTCAAAGCAAGGAGGTACGGGAGAAATGTTGTTTGAGGGATTTCTAAGCCAAGTAGAGGGAAGAACAAAGGGCCATATCAAAGATAACAGAAAGAGAGGCCTATTTTTATAGACAGCTGGAAGACAGAACAGTATTCTTGCTATCTGGGAAGCCATTCAAAGCCACAGGAGCAAAAACTCGTGTAGAGGGAAAGGAACCACCTGGTAAAGATATATATGTGGTTTTATTTCAAGTCACTATTACTATTATTCACCCATTTTCCTCAAAGTTAATTTGTTCTAGTCCCTATTCTAATAAAAACTTGTATTAAGAATTGAATGCCCTTTTACTGTTTTCAGAGTAGTGATTAGAAGTGAAAACTGACCCCTTTCTCATAACTGGTACATGCAGGATCCTGATACCATGCCTTAGCATTGATGCATAAATATGCATGATCTTAGTTTAACAAATCCTCAAAAGTTAAACAGAGACTTTTACCATATAAACGTATCACAACAAAAATTTTAAAAGTAGCTCATGAGTAGCAACACTGTACCCACTCTTCAGGGGAAAGAAAAGCTCTATCTTTTCTAAAACAAAATGTGTCCTTTGAGGAGAGAGATCTCTGAAACCAAAACATCAAAATTAAAACTGTTTTCAAGTCAGTAACAATTTTTGATAACTTCTTAAAAGATAGTCTGCTAAAAACTAGATCAGCAATGTAAGAATTCAGCTGACGGTTTTTAAAAATCAACTTTTTCTGCAAATAAAAAAAATGTTTCTGACAATAATTCAAGGTTTAACACAATAAGAATGAAAATATTTTTCTCCTGTAATTTGCATTAAGTTCCTCCTATAATTGCTCCTAAGTACACTTACTAATCAGCTTATGCATTTATGAGAAATCAAAGTATTCAACTTGAATGTCTGTATAAATGGAAATACAAATGTAAGTCTAAAAACTCAGCAAGACATGCAGTTATTAGCTGGCTTTTGCATGCTTAATCGCCACACTCATGATGTATGTTAATCACCTTTTTCTAAGTCTTCTATGTCATAGAGGTGTAATGATCAAAACAGACAGAGGATGTGTTGTAGTGAAATTTATACTGCCAACAGTCATTATCTAATTACAGGCTTGGGATGTCACACAAGATCTACAACTACACAACTTGCCTATAAGTTTCTAAGCTTACAAAGTTGTTCTGAAACATTCACTCACTCATCAGTGAGGTGAGGACTCTCAAACTCAAGGAGTTTCCTTGGACAGGATTCCTGAACCAATGGGAGAGTCCCAACTGCAGACCCACTTCTCTGAGGAGGAATACCTCAATCGGTCCTCCATTAGGGTTCCATTTATACCCTAGTTGAATCTGATCTTTAGTCATATATGGTTATGTGAGCTCTTACTTGTTGCCAGCCCAATCACAGGAAAGTATGTGGTATGATTAACAATCATTATAGTCCAACAGTTGAGGAGCTTCCTCTTTTGATCACAGCAGATGCACCTGGCACACTGCAAGTTCAAACAGTGGGTATTTAATGCTGAGAAATTTGAACATTTACTTTTTACACATTTACTTTTAATATTGTTTCTGAGAATCTGTAGTTAATTTCTGTGTTGCTTTTAAGTGACCACATAAGGAAAGCTCTTCGGAAGATAAGCCATGAACCATCCTACAAAGTTACCTGGAGCTACCTCATGACAAAAGACACAAAAGACAACCTTCTCTTTCTTAGGGGACATTACAGCAGATGCATTTTTTTTTAACTTTTTTTATTTTTTGCTTATTAGAAAACTCCAGAGTGCAAGAGGTCCTGTTGCTCACTTCAAAATGGGAAAATTCTGTACTGCCTCAATACACTTCCTCTGACTATTAACACAACTTTCTCCTCATGCATATCTGAAAATATTTTTTCCAACTCATGCGTATCTGAAAATAAAAAGTTGTCCTTTAAAAAGACCTCTGACTTCAAACAGTAATTTACTAGAGTTTTGTTGCTGTAAGAAGTTCGCAATCAAATTACAGAAGCAGAGTCCGTATCAAACTAATAACTAAGTAGAACATCTAATGGATGCTGATCAGTTTTAGCTGTCTAAAAGAAAAAATACATATATTAAGTTATAGACTTTGTGTAATACAGTATTTCTACATGGAGAGAATATGAGAAAAGAGGAACAGTAGACCTTCAAAGTTTTAAAGAGAACAGTTCTAAATATAAAAAAAATCCAAGGCAAAAGCATGAAGATGAAACTATACAACAGTAATGACGATGTTGTTACAACATTTCTTTAGCAGACAAACAATGAACAAGATATGAAAGACCTTAAATTCTGCCAGATCAGTTCTGTATCTGACATAATAGTACAAAGAAAACTTGAAAGTCAGCTTCAAATTCATCTTCAAATATTTCTAAGATATTGTTTGCTTGCTTCTGACTCTGTGTTTTTGCTTACTGAGGATCTTAAAAATCGTAAAATACTTTGTAGACTATGTCATATGAGAAAGGCAAACTCGATTCTGTTTTATGTAGGATATGGTTTTAGTACCTCTTGTGTCTCTCTTCTCTTAAAAGAAGTGTATTTTCATTTTCAGTGAAGTATTCACAAACCTTTACTTAGCAAAAATAAAATATGGTAGTTTAAAAAATAAAACAAGATCTAATCTAATCTTCCCAGAGGTCAGTTTAGAGGTCCAGAGGCCAAGGCTTTATCCAGATAAAGGATCAAAACCTTTATCCAGGTCTTGAAAACCTCCCAGGATGGGAGGCTCTGAGTACTTTTTACATTGTCCACACAGGGAAACAGTTTTTCCTTGTCTACAGTGAGAGGTAGGGGGTTAAGTCTTCAGCTTGGGCATACCTATGCACCTTGGACCTTTTTTGTGGTCAAGAACCTGCCCAACCATCAATGGGTGGTTTCTGTCCCTGGTACTTTTCATCAAGATGATGATTCTGATCCTGACTCTCAGATTTGCTTTCCTGGTGCCCTGAAGCTGAGGAAGGTGTCACCCACTGTGGTACCATAACACTTCCTTTGTGTTCCTGCTCATACAGTCCAGGCTACTGTTGTGTTTCTCTCCTGCCAGGGTAGTGTTGGCTTAGCCTCTATTTTCTGTCTGACAGGACCTCCAGAGCCTTTGCTGCAGAACTGCGCTCCATCATCAGTCTCCAGGCTGTGTGGCTGCAAGCTTTTCCTTTCCTTCCTTCCAAATGCAGCAATTTGCATTTGTTCTTATTGAATTTCACAAAGTTCCCATTATTCATTCCCCTAGCATCTGTAGGTCCCTCTGACTCAAGCAAACTAAATTATCTCAATTTGGTGTCACCTGCAAACTTGACTGGGAGTATACATCATTGCCTCCTCCCAGTCATTAACGAAGAGTTAATCCAAGGCAGATCCCAAAATAAGACCCCTATGGTACTCCACTCATCAGCCTCCAGATTTAGTAAAAACCATTAACCATGGAGTTTGATCATTCAATCCAATTTTTACTCATCTGTTTAGCTAACCATACAGGCTGTGATATCATAGTTTGGATACAAGAATGTTTTGGCAGATCATGTCAAAAACATTGCCCTATAGATGATATCTATGGCTATCTCCTCATCCACAAATCCAGTCATTTGATCTTCAGGGCCAATCAGCTTGGTCAGACATGAGCTACCTTTTGGTAAGTTATGCTGACTGTCCCCTAAAACCTTCTTCTCTTCTATGTGCCCGGAAATGTGTTCCAAGAAGACTTGCTTATAATTTACCTGGGGCCCAAGGTAAGTCTGGCTGGCCTTTATCTCCCCTAGTTTACCCTTACCCTCTTTTAAGATGGATTTTGGAACATTTCCATTTTCCCTACTGTTGAAGTCCTTCCCCAGACTCCATGACTTTTGAAATACGGTGGAGAATGGCCTTGCAAGGGCATCAGATAATTCTCCCATCACCTTTGGAAGCAGGTGCTTCTGTTGGTGTCCCGTCCGTTTAAAATAGCAACTAGGGAGAGCTGTTTGGAACTACTGGCATGGTGTCAGAGTGGCACAAATCACTGAGAAGGAGAGTGTAAACAATATTTTACTACCAAAGATGCATGGATACGATCAACAGCCCGTACACCATAGAGCAGCAACAAGAAACCATAAGGGCTGATGTTACTACAAACAATCCCCAACTTAAAAACATAAAAACACTGGTATCACTGTATAACAATTCATTTATCGGAAACGAGAAATGTGAAAAAGCCTGATTCTGCCAGCGCCAAAATCAAAACCAAAAATGCCTGCTACAGCCTGCTGCATCCATACTTGTTACAGGGAAAAAAGGAAAAGCGAACCAAAAGCGGGGGGGGAAGAGAGAGCTAGTTTATAAGAGAGATAGAAGAGATGAAAACTAGTCACCACCTTCAAGGATCTGTATGTTGTAGCACATTTTTATTTTTTGTATAGGTCTAAGAAGATGGTAGGTGTCCACAAGGCGACAGGTGTATGTCTGTTTTTTAAACTCTCTCCTAGGTGAGGTCACAGGGTGCAGGGTCACATTTCAGAATCACCTGCTTTGAGACATTTTAATCCATGCCATGCCAGGTTCATACAGTCTGGTGGACAAGTTCAACATATCCATCAATTACCTGGATGAGGAAACAGAGCGTACCCATAGCAGTTTCACTGATGACACAAAACAGAGAGGAATGGCTGATGAACCAGAAGGCTGTGCTGCCATTCAATAAGACCTGGACAGGTTGGAAAGCTAGGTGGAGAAGAACCTAGTGAAATTCAACAAAGGCAAGTGTAGAGTCCTGCATCTCAGAAGGAATAACACCGTGCACCAGTGCAGGTTAGAGGTTGACTATCTGGAAAGCAGCTCTGCAGAGAAGGACCTGGGAGTCATAGCAGTGTTTCCCTCTGCATCCAATAAAGAATGGAGATTCTCCTTGATTCTCTTTTTGTTGTTGATATATTTTTTAAAGTACCCTTGGTACCCTTTTACCCTTTTACAACAGTGGCCAGATTGAGTTCTAGTTGGGCTTACGCCTTTCTAATTTTCTCTCTGCTTGACCTAATGAGATCCCTGCACCTTTCTTCAGTTGCCTGCCCCTTTTTTCAAAAGTGGTAAACTCTATTTTTTTAACCTGAGTCCCAGCAAAAGCTCCCTGTTCAGCCAGACTGGTCAGCTCCTCCTCCACTATGTCTTACAGCACATGGGGACAGACTGTTCCTGAGCCTTTAAGACTTCCTTCTTGAGGAATGCCCAGCCTTCCTGGACTCCTTTGCCCTTCAGAATTGCCTCCAAAGGCAATATTCCTATATATTTTTCATCTCTTTTACAGAATTCCAGATTGAATCCAGACCAAAAGGATATACATACTATTATTCAACTACATTAACCCTTTTTTACATTACAGAAAAGGTATCATACATATCTATGTGCATTAATGCATACATACCCATACATATATATTTATATATAAATACAAATCTTTAGAGATATATTTTTTTATAGATGCATTTACTCAAGCAGTGACTGAAAGCAGAGCCTTGACAATCAGGTAGGATTTTCATTAGATGAACTTAAGTTTGATTTTTTACTTTATAGTCAGAAATGTTAATATTCAGACCTGAACAGACCAAAGCATGCCCTCTGGAAGTCCATGGGAGTGGTTTTGCTGACCCCCTCTCTTTACTTCACAAAGGAGAGAGAACTCTTATCATTTCATGGTTGCTCCATGCCTCCAATCACCATATCTCCTGCCAGTCCTCTGGTTGTAAACAACAGCTCAAGCAAGGCACTGCCCCTGGTAGGCTCACTTACCAGCTGTGTCAGGAAGTTGTCTCCCACACACTCCTGAAACCATCTAGACTGTTTCCTATCTACTGCAGTGCATTTCTAGCAGATGTCAGTAGGCTGAAGTCCCTGGCAACTGGTAGTAGTAGTCCTGGTAGAAAACATGCTAGCCATGAGCCAGCAATGTGCCCTTGTGGCCAAGAAGGCCAATGTTATCCTAGTGTACAATAAGAAGAGTGTGGCCAGTAGGGAGAGGGAGGTTGTCTTTCCCCTCTATTCTGTCCTAACAAGACCCTATCTGGAGTACTGTGCCCAGTTATGGCCTCCTAAGCCCAAGAAAGAAAAGGAACTGCTGGAAAGAGCTCAGCAGAAGGCTACAGAGATGATTAGGAGACTGATTTATCTCTCTTATGAGGAAAGGCAAAGAGAACTGGGTCTGTTTAACCTAGAGAAGATGGAGAGGGAATCTGATCGATGCTTATAAATGCTTATAAATATCTGAAGGGTGGGTGCCAAGAGGATGGAGCCAAACTCTTTTAAGTGGTCCCCAGTGACAGGACAAGGGGCAATGAGCACAAATGGGAATGGAGTAAGGTCCACCTGCACCTGAGGAAAAACTTCTCTACTGTGAGTGACAAAAGATTATGCAATCCTATAGTCTAGAGGTATTCAAAACATACTCAGACATGTTCCTGTGCAATCTGCTCCAGAAGTCTCTTCCAAGCCCTACCACTCTGTCATTCAGTGATTCTGTGATACATGTGATTATGTGACACATATGTGACACATATGGGTCAGGTCATCTCAAGCAGTCCTGGACTTGATCCTCATATACTTTTGGTCATTTTTCTTTTTGAACTACTTCTCTAAAGGCCTGAGCCTTGTTGTCCTTTCCAAGCTTCATATATGATTGTGCTTAACCTTGCCTAACAGCACCCTTACGTGTAATGTTTCTAAATTCTCCTTTGTAGCCCATCACTCCTATCTCCTGTATAAAAGAGTAAAAACTTGAAAAGTATGTAATATGTTTGACATAAAATATCAAGAGAATTATGTAGTCTCTCTATTCTTTCACAGAATTTTATATCATAAAAAGAACAGTAGTTTCATCACATTTCATCTCTATACTTTGTTTTAGTTTATTGTATCTCATACAAAATTGTTCATCCTTTTGTTCACAAATTGGACACTATGTGACAATCTGTAGTGCTTCCCGTTTTAAAATATTAGTATCTTATTTTTACTAGCTAAAAATGTCTTTACTTTTTTCCTCAAAGTATGTTTTATTATTCCAACATTTTAAAAAAATGGTTTCCGTTAGATCCTTCCAGTCTCCTACAATATGAGAAAAAGCTGATTTCAACAAAACTAAAAACTGAATAATTTAATACATGGCTATTATTTCTTATCTTTAATATAACTAGTGGATCCTAATGCTGTAATGCCAAGTGTTCACCAAGACTAAAAAATGGACTCCTTGAATCGAAACATGAACTTCTATAACAATACAATTAGAATTATATGTTATTAGGCATATAAGTCTACTTTGGAATCCACTGTTAAATATTCAAAGCTCAAAAAATGTTTTATAAACAGATTATAATGCCACATGGTGTCTGATACTGGCTAATTGTCAAAGAGGAAGTAGCAAACTGATAGAATAGATCATTGGTCGTATTTAGTGTGCAGCTTTGTTATTTTCCTTGAAATGGAGAATTTCTATTTAAAACTTACATTTGTTTTACATAGGCATTAAGTAACTCTAAGGCAACAGCAATCAAATCCCAGTTTCGACAGCAATTTACAATATAGAATATTGCTTTCATGAATATGAGATGATTTATAATCCCTGCACCTAAACCCAACCAAATCCACAGTCATATTCAACAGCAGTTTTGCAATGCAGAAAGTTTCTTAAGAGAAAAGGTAATTATTTCTTAGATTAAAAAGTTTTGTCATAAAATGCAAACAGAGGAGGTTTAGGTAGAAAAAAGTGGTATGTCAGAACAGAAATTTTAAAGGTTTTTGAACTGCTATACCCACACAACTGATTTAACACTGACAAAAAAAAAAATCTTTACTATCGTAACTGTAATAATCTATGGAAGTTTTCATGCATACAAGCGTATCTCAGAGCATACTCTTCCCTTTTTAAACCAAAACAGAGATACATCTTTTTTCTTCAAAGAAATGATTGGTTTACAGCACCTGAAGTAGAGTTTTCTGCCATAAGGACAGGAGATTTTTACATAAAACTCAAATACTGATCTAAACTAATTAGATATCTAAAACTGATAGTAAAACTTGGAAAAATATCCCCAATTTTTAATGAACTGAAACTTCTTGAGAAATCTGAAAGAGTCTCAGCTTCACCATGATCAACATGATTTTTCAACAGAAATAAAATAGAACACCCTCATTCCCTCAAATTTTAGAGTTAAAATTCTGTTGGGCTGTGTTACGTTCAAAGAGCATTATCAAATTAATAAATTAATCTCTTATTGTTTGATTTCCAAAGTCTCCTGGAAAATGAGCAGTTGAAACTATCATTGCTATTTATTTCCTTTGGAAATGAGAATGTTAATAAATAAATTTCAAAGTTATTTTTCATGAGTAGTCTAACAGTTCTGGAATAAAATGTGGGTAAATATATTTCTTGGTGATTAATCTTCTTAAAATGCAGAGCCAAAATAATCAAACAGCATGCAAATGTGAAACACATTTTAAAGCTCTAAGGCAGTCCTTTTCATTGGTAGGACACAGCATACAAACAGGATCTTAAAAGACTGAATTAGTGCTATAATATACTAGTCACAACCTTTTCCAAAGAATAGCTCTTCTTCAAACAATAGTACTTTCTGGTGCCTGCACCATATCTACAGCTGCACCTGCTAAGTGTTTCTTAGTATCCTGAAAGCAGATGTCAGATTTATACCTGTAGCATGACCAAGATTGCAGATATTAACTAATCTTTTATGGCTAGTGACTGACTAGGCCTGACTGGTGTGTACAACGTTGGCAAACACAAGTTTTGTGCTAAGTAGTTCACAGGATCTATTAGGCAAAAGCTACATTTTCATACTGGCTACACTGGGTAGTCAAAGCACGTATTTTAGAGAGATTAATGTTTTGCAGTGTTTGCAGTTTGCAGTTTGGGGTTTTTGTTCCCACTTTTAAAACTAACTCTTTTACTTATTTAATTATCATATTATATATATTTACCAATGTCGTGCTCAGAGAGGTTTTGGAGTTTTCCTTCCTGGAGATATTAAAGATCTGCCAAGATGTTTCTGTACAATTTGGTCTAGGTGGACCTGCTTTAGCATGAAGGTTAAACTAAGTGATCTCCAGAGGCCCCTTCCAACCCCTACCACTGTGTGAGCCTGTGCTTCTGTTATTCTGTAATTTTCTGATGCTTACTACTAAGTTTTTCACTTGGCTAAGTGAAGCAATCCAAAACTTGTTTTTATCTGTCACTTAAAATAAATTACCTACTCTTCCATACTGACCGGTGTCTAACACACATGCACATATCACATAATCCTTAAGTCATAAACCATGAATCAAACATGGGACTAGAGATGGATCCAGCCATACCCAGGCTCCTCTCTGAGGGGAAACTTAGAAAGCAAAGGGGTCTGTCTTGAACCTTATGACTTGATGGGAGGGTATCCCTCAGCCACCTGTCAGAGCTGTACCTATTTAATGTGACACCTCCATGGATGAAGAAGGTAATCCTGAGCAAATCAAAACACAAAAACGAAGCCTCCAGAGGGTGGAAGCAAGGGCAGACAGCCTGGGAGGAATACAGAGACATTATCTGAGTGGCCAGGGATCTGGTTAGGAAAGTTAAAGCCTCTATTTTTAAATTAAATTTGGCCAAAGAAGTCAGGGACAAGTAAAGCTTCAATACATATGTCAGTGATAAAAGAAGACTAGGAAGAATGTGGGCCCTCTCGAGAAGGAAATGTGAGACCTGGTTTCCCAGGATATGGAGAAGGCTAAGGTACTCAGCTACATATTTTATCTTGTTCTTCATGAGCAAACACTCAAGTCTCACTGCCCAAAAGTCAAAAGGCAAAGGCAGGGATTGGGAGATCAAAGAACTGCCCACTGTAGGGGAGGAATAGGTTCAAAGCCATTTAAGGAACCCGAAAGTGCACACGTATATGAGACCTCATGAAATGCATCTGTGAATTCTGAAGGAACTTGCAGATGAAGTTGCTAGGCCACTGTCATATTTGAGAAGTCATGGTAGTCCAGGGAAATTCCCACTGACTGGTAAAGAGGAAACATAACCCTATTCTTAAAAAGCAAAAAAGGAAGACCCAGGGAACTACAGGTTGATCAGTCTCACCTCTGTGCCAGGCAAGATCACAGAGCAGATCCTCCTGAAAACTCTGCTGAGGCACGTGGGAAATAAGGATGTGATTGGTGACAGCCAACATGGCTTCAGTAAGGACAAATCATGTCTGACAAATTTGGTGGCTTTCTACAATGGGGCTACCACATTGGTGGACAAGGGCTGCTGTCCCACATGATATTCTAGTCTTTAAACTGGAGAGATACAGATTTAACCGATGGACTACATGGTGCATAAGGATTTGGCTGGATGATCTCAGTCAAAGAATCGTGGTCAATGGCTTTATGTCCAAGTTGGGACTGGTAACGAGTGGCATTCCTCGGGGGTCAATGTTTGGACCGGTATTGTTTAACATCTTTGTAACTGACATGGACATTGGGATTGAGTGCACTTACAGCAAGTTTACAGAAAACATTAAACTGCGTGACGCAATCAAAATGCCAGAGGGAATGGTTGCCATCCAGATGGACCCTGACAGGCTTGAGGGGCGACCTGTGTGAACTTCATGCAGTTCAACAAGGCCAAGTGCAAGGTTCTGTACCAAGGCCAGGGCAATCCCAAGCACAAATACAGGGTGGGTGGACAATTGATTGAGAGTTGCCTTGACAAGAAGTTCTTAGGGCTGCTGTTTAATAAGAATCATAGAATGCTGCTTCTTGAATATAGTCAGGCTTAACGCCATGACCACTTCCCTGGGGAGCCTAAGTGCTCCACCACCCTCTCTGTGAAAAATATCCAACCTAAACCACTGCTGGCACATCTTCCTGCCATTTAGCCTACAGAAGAGAAGGTTTCCAGGACACATTATAGCAGCCTTCCAGTACTTAAAGAAGGCCTACAGGAAAGCTGTGGATTGGGTCTTTGTCAGGGAGTATAGTGACAGAATGAGGGGCAACAGTTTTAAACTGAAAGAGGGTAGATTTACGTTAGATATTAGGAAGAAATTTTTTAGTGTGAGGGTGGTAAGGCACTGGAACAGGTTGTGCAGAGGAGTTGTGGATGCCCTGTCACTGGATGTGTTTAAGGCTGGGTTGAATGAGGCTTTGAGCAACCTGATCTAGTGGAAGATGTTACTGCCCATGACAGGAAGACTGAAACTGGATGATCTTTAAGGGCCCTTCCGACCCCAACTATCCCATGGTTCCATGAATAATTAGGTCAATCTGCACATAAAATGATTATGTCAGTCTGCACATTTTTGTGGAGAGGAACCATTTGGCCATACTTTCTATCACTGGATTCCTGATTAGGCAAAGAACAATTGATGCACAGCTATCCTGGAAAGGGTTATTGCCTAGAAAATGCAGAGCTATAGATATTCAATGAGTCATTACATGTAGAAGTGTTTGAATTTTTGATGATTACTATAGTGTATTGTGTCATAAAATTACCTGGAAATTCATCAAACCCCTTAAACTAAACAACAGCCATATAAATAACTCTAGATAGTAAAACCTAGATTTGAACTTCTTTTGCTCAACTTTTCCCCTGCATAGAATTAAATTTCTCTCTGGCTATATCTGCAGAATTGATTTACAATAGTAACTTAGTGAATGCTCAGAAGGTGTTGGCTATTAGACAGCACTACTGAAAAAAAAAATTATATTATGCTGCCTTGGATTTCCTGTGGTGAGTGCATGGTATCTGGAGGTAAAACATGAACTAGGAGCTATTTGTCACCTCTGAGACTTGAATGAATTCATTCACTGTGGCCACCAGCCCTCTGGGAATCCTGTCTGTGGTATATTTTCTTGGAGCTCAAGAATAATATCTGTAGGCATTGATTATAATAGGAAGATCTCTGTTATGTTGAAAACTCATTAAAACATGCTATGAAGCAAAATTAAACCCTCTGTGGTCCAAATCTCCCTAACTACTGCTTGAATTCTCTAAATTATCGACCTGTTGAAAGTAACAAAATGGAGAAACATATCGTTCAAAACTTAAGAGTACTTTGGACTCAGATAAAGAACTCGCTTCATTTTAGGAAAAAACCCAAAGAAATTAACTTTTACTAAGAAACCATCTTTGCTTCCATTTAAATTGTTAGTTAGCCCCAAAGTCAGGAATGAGTATATAACTGCTCTGTGCCTTCCTTAATTTCACCATCAGAGTAGACATGCCCTTGAAACTACAGTGGCCTTAGTTCTCTGTCTAAAGGCCATAGCAATGACTGTGATTCAAGCGCTCTTTTGTTAGATTTTACTGTTCACTCCTCTATTCAGCATTTCTCTGTCTTGTTTAATACTCTGCTCTGCTAACCCTTGTCAATGCCTCTTTTATATGTCTTCTGCCCTTGATCGACCTTGATTCATCTAAGAGGATAACATGATGAAAAAGTTGCTCACAAAGTGGCAACAAGGACGCTAACAGTAAGGTTTGTAAAAGCTGTGATCTATTCTAAAAAAAAATAAATAGCAGTCTCTGAAAACAGCTAACAAACCTGGTGGTCCTATTAATGCCTCTCCAGCTTTCATACCATACATCCAGTGCCTGTGAATTTAAATAGTGCATATTTCAAAAGTTTCTGGATATATTCCCCTCATTACACTAATTCTTACCAGAAAAAAATTGCTTTGCTGTCTATCAAATCTCTGACCTCTACTTTTCAAGAGCACAGCCTCAGCAGACAATAGGGCATGGCTGCGCTTGTTCAATTCCATAGAACAACATTACTAAGTAAAACACATTCATACTGTGTTTTGAGAACTAGTCCATTTTCTGTACATCATTTAGTCTACAGTAAACACACTGTTTTGTTTTCGGGCAGATGGTTGCTGAGTTTTGATGAATGTCATAGTTGACTCAGCTGCATGGGAACTACTGCTTACGTATTGCAGATCAATCCAGAAGAGTGGGCCCTTATCTGTTTGATGTGAATATCAATGATCATCTTTATGAATATAAATGACTAAGTAGTTACATTGAAAAATCAGTGCCTTCGCTTTTGACAAGAATGAGAAGCAGCTATGGTTTATAGAAAATTTTCTTCTTGCCTACAGGTAGTCAAGAAACTGTAAATATGTTACTCAGGAATGAAGTCCACATTATTTTAGATTAGATGTGCTAGCAAATACAAGGTGACCTGTTATTGTGCATGTTTTCAAAGCTTTCAGCTCTTCTGAAGCTTCGTTAACTATATGTTCGTCTTTATCATAATGATGTTTGCAATTTCACAGCTCCTTCAAATTACATGTTTTCAATTATATCCAAAGGAAAAGACAAATTATGTCAATTAGTACATGAAGTCTCAAAATCCTTATCATGCATGTTAGATATTTTTCTTTAAAATATTGCTTATTCCGTTGAAATGCTATTTGAAGTATGGCTCTAATAATATTTGATTATATAAAAATTTTAAAAATATTATGCAAATTCTTTTATCCCTAATGAAACTTGCAGAAATTATTTTAGAGTAAATTGTTGAAAGACAGACTTATAGGCTAGCACTGAAACGTTCTTTTAACAGCTAAGTAAAAAGAAGCCATTAAACCAAAGTGATATGAAATGTAAATGCTGGCAGACCCTTAACTAGAGCATTGCAAAAGATGGCACTCTAATATGATATTAATAGTCCTATTATTCTTCAAAAAATAATGTTCTGCAAATGAAATATAATAAATGAGAAGCACACTTCAATGTAAGTCAATAAACTAATAAGTTTGTCAAAGAAAGCAATTACTTGAATGTAGTCTTTGAAAAGCATCTATTTATTCTTAAATCCTCTGAAACAGAAGAACAGATAAAGGAATAAATCTTAGCAAAGGAACAAACCTTCCATCTTGGATTTCATGATAAATTAATGATTAGCAGAGTGTTTATATATGAGGCTAAGCGGTTGAACGTTTAGAAATCAAGAAAAGAGAGTCACACAAACATATCTCTTTCTTCTCAACTTCTGTAATAAGTATATGTTCCCTTGACATATTCATATGCTACATGGAAAAGAAACTTGCTATCAAAATGAATTTCCATCTTCCTCAGTCACTATACTTCTAATTACATCAGCAAATTTGGCTTTCATATTTGGGTCGTAGGGCTTCTGCTTCTGAACAAATTTAGCAATAACATGGGCTGAAATTTCAGTATAAATTTTAATTTTAAAGCTCACATACATAAAAATTTGATCTTATAAAAAATGTTCCAGAGAAGCAGCAAGTAATTTTCTGAGCAAAGTAATTAAACCAGATTTCTGAGAATGTATGCTGGTTGACTGTTAGAACTGCATCATAAGTTACTCTCTCCCAGGCATCAGAAAATCTAGGAGAGTAGGAGGAGGAGTGAGAGAAAATTGCCTGGGGAATAGGTTCTCTGCTGCCTGTATGATAAGCGCAAACTCCTGCTTAAGCTTATTTCCACAGTTCTCTTAGCAATCTTCACCTTTGTGTATTCGTGGGGTATTAAGGGATGAACTCATGTTCCATTCTTTCCCTTAGAGGCAACCAAAGCAGATTCTCTCCTTCCTTCTTCCAAAGCAGATTTCTTCTCTTTCAGTCTGGAAAAATTCTGCAGCTATAATGTTTTATCTCATGAGTGTCACAGTGTGACTTCTATTAGTTTCACAGCATTGTGATGCACTGGAACAGGTGCAACTTCTGCAACTTCCAGAGAAGTTGTGGATAACTCATCCCTGGAGGTGTTCAAGGCTAGTCTGATGAGGCTTTGAGCAACCTGATCTAGTGGAAGGTGTCCCTGCCTATGGCAAGGGGGTAGTAACCAGATGATCTTTAAGGTTCCTTCCAACCCAAATCATTCTATGATTATTTTACGTCAGTTCTTTCTGTATATAACAATCATTACGACAAAGGCATAAACAAATTTGCATTGTACTTTTATAAAGATTAAAGAAGAAAAAAGAAAGATGGTGCTGCTTATCACCTTTTCATTTAATGAGAGTCTAAATAAAAAAATACATTACTTGTGCTGTTTAAAGACTCAAGTAAAATGCTTTTTCTTTAAAGAATTTCTGAGATCATCTTGACAAATAACGGAATTTTCTGAATAAGTACTTCACAACCTAACAAAATAAAAAGTGGAAGTCTGAATTTTCCACTTTTTTTCAGTGAAGTCTCAGCAATTACAGCCTTCTGTATCACTTGACTGTATAAGGAAGATATGTGCACTCCAATTTTACCATCTCAGTTGGATTCTTAAACCAAATGATATCAGTACAGACAGAAACAGTTTTATTAATAATGATACCGCCTTAGACTATCTATCATACAATAGACTATTGCTAAACAGAATATTTCAGAATGGAAGGTTTACTGTCTACTTGAGGAGTAGTAACTTTTGTGCCCTAATTTATATACTTACAGAATGCCAGACTTCTACATTATAGCAGACAAGACAATACAACAACATTTTTGAATAGTCCTAGCACTAGACTGGCTGCTTCCTTGAGAATAAATAAAATGCTGGTGTAGAAATTTGGGTCATTATTTTTAGGTGCTGAGAGATTTTTTTCAAGCTATAGACAACAGTATATTACAAAACTCTATGGAGGGCCTTGAGCAGTCAGTCCATTAGATGTAGTTTATATTAATCTTAATTTTAATTTTTATGATTTTTGAGGTGTAGAGCACTGACAGGTCATCCTCAAATCATTGAGGGATTTGATTATATCTAGACCAGAAATAAAGCTACTGATCACACATGATTCAGAAAAAGAAGTCAGTGTAACAAACGTGTGAAAGATGTGTCTTCTATTTATGACACTGGGTGAAAGAGGAGCTGAACATCCCATTTCTAAACTAAAATTCCTCCCTCTACCAGCAGTAAGCCCCAATTTTGCTAGAATCATCACACTTTCTCCATTCAAAGCCACAGTCCTTTGTGGAAAATCTTTCCAAAGCATGACAGAAAGAAGCAGTGGAAATTTGACCATTTTTACAGCCTTGCCTATTCCTCTGGGAATAGAAATAAGGAAAAATATTATTCTCCTAAACAGAAAATTTCAGACTAAAGAGGCAGAAAGGATTCTGGGTTTTTTTGGAAGAGGATGAAAGCTATAGGAAATTATTTTGAATATATTTTTTGTGTGTGTGTCATCTCAAAAGCTGGGGTCTAATGATAGAATCTGTTTCAGATCATGTCATCTAGTCAAAACAGAAAATAAATAAAGTCTGATTTTGTAAATTAATTGAAAAAGTTTCATTTAGAGCTTCACAACTCTGATTTCCTTCATGTAGCTTGGTTTTTTTTCCCATTTATCGTACCTATATATTTTTCATTTGGTGTTTTTACTTTCCTGTGGGGTGAAAAGCAGTATGAAAGGCAGTAGCCTATTAAATCTTTCAGGCCTAAATCGCTCATACCATGGGGACTAGGTGCTCAGTGGTTGTCAGAGACAGTGAAAATGAAGAAAAATTTTCTAGGAAAGTTAAGTAATGTAACCAAATATAGACCACTTTGTCTTCTGGAGACTGTAAGTTAACTAAAGCAGATATTGTGTTGTGTCAAGAAAGACAGCAGTTTCATATTTATAGGCTGAGTAAGTAGTAGAGTGCACTTAGGGCTCTCAAGTATAACAAATTGGGCCCTAATGCCCATACCCCAACTTGTGATTGAAAACTCTGTACCACTTCTCTATGCCAACCATTTTAGCCTGACAGTGAAAGATGACAATCTACCAGCTGACTAGGTATTTAAAAGATACTTCAGGAATAATGTGCTTGAGCAGAGAAGCTTTATACTCAGGCTCAGAATTTTGCAGTTTTAAGAATGTGAACACGCAGATAAGACATCAGCTCCTCAATGAATAGCTCAAAAGCTACAGCTACTATAATATCCATATCATTTGGCTACTAACATTATCAAAATCCCATCTATTGAGATCTTTAAAGCAATTTAAGCACCGGTATTACTCTGAGCCCTAGATTAATTTAGAGACTCTGAAGACAAAGTTTTAAATAGAGAAGACTATGTGGCAGATGAGTCCAGATTCTAAAGAGAGGATTTTTTCAGATCCCACAGGAGAAATATTAAAAGCAAACAGTCTTACACAGCCAAGCAACATGATGTACAAGTGATGTAGCATAAGAGTGATTTAAAAACTAAGTTTGCACAGGAGAAGATGGGAAATAATTATGGTCTTAGATCTCTAGCTATATGTGGAATTATAGTCTTCCTAAAAGATAAATTTATACCTGTTGTCACCCTAAAATAGCTAATTACTGTTATGGGTAGTTTCACTCACGCATTTGTCCTAAATGTTTTTTACTAGTTATGTTTCTTTCTATACAGAATAATGAAAGCGAGAGGTGTAGTATGCAGATATATTTCTTACTGAGAAAGAAACAAGAAAAGAGGAATTTAAGGAATAGCTTAACATGTCAAACACTACACGTAACACCTCCTCCTACTGTCCATGACATTTTAAAATTCATGGCAATCAGAAGTCGTCCTTGGTGACTGGAAGAATGTTACGATTCTGCCCATTTTTAAAAAGGGGAGAAAAGACGACCCTGGAAACTACCCATTTTATGGGTGGACAGTTCACTGGATAAGAAACTGGTTGGATGGTTGTGTTCAGAGAGCAGTGATCAATGGCTCGAAGTCCAGATGGAGATCTGTGACAAGTGGTGCCCCTCATGGGTCTGTACTGGTACAAATGCTATTTAATATCTTCATCGATTGTATAGAAAGCGAGCTTGAGTGCACCCTCAGCAAGTTTGCAGATGACACCAAGCTGAGTGGTGAGTTGCCACACCAGAAGGACTGGATGTCATCCATACGGACCCGGACAAGCTGGAGAAGTGGGTCTGTGTGAACCTCATGAGATTCAACAGGATCAAGTGCAAAGTCCTACATCTGGGTCGGAGCAATCCCCAATTTCAATACAGGATAGAGGATTATGTGACTGAGGGCAGCCCTGCAGAGAAGGATTTGGGGGTGCTGGTCAATGAGGAGCTCAACATGAGTCAGCAATATGCTCTTGCAGCCCAGAAGGCCAATTGTATCCTGGACTGCATCAAAAGAAGCATGGCTGTCAGGTCAAGGGAGGTGATTCTGCCCCTCTATTCATCTCTTGTGAGACTTCATCTGGAGTATTGTGTCCAGTTCTGGAATCTCCAACATAGGAAGGATATGGAACTCTTGGAGAAGACCCAGAGGAGGGCTACAAAGATGTTCAGAGGGCTGGAGCATCTCCCATATGAAGACAACCTAAGCGAGTTGGCGTTGTTCAGTCTGGAGAAGAGAAGGCTCTGAGGAGACCTTATAGCAACCTTCCAATATTTGAAGGGGTCCTACAAGAAAGCTGGAGAAGGACTGTTTACGAAGGCCTGTAGTGACAGGACTAGGAGCAGATTTAGACTAGACATAATGAAGAGTTTCTTCACCATGAGAGTGTTGAGACATTGGCACAGATTGCCCAGGGAAGCTGTGGATGCCCCATCCCTGGAGTTGTTCACGGCCATGTTGGATGGGGCCTTGGGCAGCCTGATCTAGTGGGAGGTGTTCCTGCCTCCCACTTATTCTTTCATAAATGAAGAATTGTGGTAATGCTTAGTTAGAAGACTGTAAAGACACTCATAAACGAAATTAACAGTAAAATACTGACTATGTTGGCATGATAATGACAAGAGAAACCTAATACAAATTTTTGGCTTATCTCAAGATTAGTATAACAGCACATCCTGTTTTGCCCCAAGCCTATTCTCCGTACTATCAAAGAGTAGTAACGCGTCAATGTAGGATTCCAGACCCACCTGAGCACTGTTATCACAAGGTCCCTGACAGGAAGGGATGTCTTTCAGCCAGTGAGAATGATCAGGACAGATAAGTGGAAAGCAGTAGGGAGCAGACCAAAATTCCAAAGATTTCTAGAAATCTGATGACAAGTGTTGCCTGACTTACGTCCTTCATTGAAAGAAAAGGCAGAACAAGCCGAAAGAGAAGTTTCATATGCATGAGGTATTAGGCACGTAGCCTCTTCCAGAAGAGGATTTATGTGCCTACAGTGGTATCTAGGTGTAAGAGGTTGGGATTCACCTGCCCTAATTTAGTGTTTAAACTTCTAAATTAAAACTCCATCAGTCAATGATAGAAGAAACAGGAAATTCAGAGTTAATCCAATAAAGTATCTAATTTCCCATATAAATAATGATGCTATCACCTTTCATATCCATAAAATAGTCTGATATAAATAATTTCTTGATAAAAGTTTCCTGTAGATAAAGCAAAAAGTTATAGAAATGTTCTCCTATGGTTTTAGTATGCAATTCACCAATGTTTTAACATCCGGAATATGTTGGTTTACTCTTTTATAACTTCCCTTTGTTTTTAACAAAAATGTAACATTATCTTAAATATGATTCTCAGTACAATACGGGTAAGATGTGAAGAGACCTGGCAACATTTTGAACAGAAGACATGAGTTTTTAAAAGTGTATAAGGCTGCATACATGTAATGTGCCTATTGATTTTACTTATCAAGACTGAAGATATTAGTCATAATTCTGTCACATGAACAAAAAAATTATGTCAAGAACTCTAAGTAATCAACAAACCTGTAAAATTAACTCCTTGGGAACAAGTTACAGAGTAACAATTTTTGTACATAAAGTTTTACATCTGAAGGAAAATACTATCATACAAAATTAACAGTTTTTGGTAACAGCTTTACAAAAAACAGGGAATCTTTTAATAGGAATGCATCGCAATTGGGTTATGACAACATCACAAACAACTCAGGATTCCTCTGTTATCTGGATGTGATCTGATATAATTATGTGATTACATTTATAGATCTCAATCATCTTTCTGGCATTTTATTTTTAAACAGATACGTAAAATACTATCATTAGTCTTTTAATAAACATCTCTGTGCTTCCAATCAATTACAAAGCCAACACATCATATATATCCACCTAAGCAAAATTACCTTTTAAGTTCTAAGAGTTTCTTTTTCTTATGCAAATAGTGTTTAAAAGTAAAATTGTGCTATTAAATTGGTCCAGAGATAAATTAATATATTATCCATCAGAGGTATCATACAGCTCTAGGTATTAATGCCACTTTCTTTCATTAAAAGACTGATGGGTGTATTTCTTACTTGCTTCCACGACACTGGAAAAAAACACCTTACACATTGTAGTCCAGAAATATACCTTTTTGAAAATCACCTTATTTTTTATCCTTTCTGTTAATTACAGAACTCTTTATTCAGAGTACGGAACTTCTTCCATTGCCTCTCTCTGTTGTGATAAAAACTTCTAATAAAAAGGAAGAAAGATCCAAAAGAGTTTCTCTAAGAGGCAATTAAACATAAAAGGCCATGCCTCCTGGTCTGTTTCTCCACTTTTACTCTGGTGTAATTCTACTGAAATCAATGCAACCGCTCTAGTGCAAGAGAATAGCGTTGTAGTTATTCAGAACCAAGTTTTCACAGCTTTGTCTGTTTTGATATGTGCAGACTGGAAGCTTTTTAATGTCAATTGAAACTGATAAAAGTGTTTGAGGTTATGACCTTTGCAGAGTAACAGTATCTAAATGGTATGATTGTTCTTGATGAAGAGATTGAAAACATTCTAAAACACATTTTCTCTAAAAAACACTGTCTCTTAAAATATACCATTTACTAACACAGCATCTAGAGCAGTTTTCACTCAGGTATATGAAGATCAGTCTTATAGCAGTAATGTACCTGAGATAGGATTTTACCTTTTCTGAGAAAGTGGTGTAAACGTACAGAAGAACATGTATTCTGCCTCCTGGTAACTTTAGGGTATTAAATATATTTGGTTTTCCACATGTGAATGAAGATAGAACATGCCAAATACGCTTAACAAAAGCAAGTATGTCTCATGGCATAAATTCTTACTCAGAAAGATCAGATCTGCTGTTCTTCTTACACATTCTCTCCTATAATATGCATATACATACACGTATACATTTTATAAGTGACTAGGAAACCTTGGACATCAGCAGTATTCTGCCTGAAAATTTATTTCCATGTTCTACAGCTTCATGAAAATTCTTACTTCATTGAAATGGCAAATTTCGGCAAAAAAGTGCATTTTCCCAGAAATATTTCAGCCAGCTTCCTGGAGGGTAACAGTGTTTATTTTCTTTTACAAGTTATTGGGAGCAATAACTTTATTTATTTTTTTCCTGTTGTTATTGTTTGAAATCTGTTCTTCTACAAAAGTTACATCAGGTTAAATGACAAAAGAGACATTTAATTCTGATCATCCATCAAATCTATGATACCTCTTCACAAAAACAATTTATTTTTGGCCTGGAACACTGACTGGCAAACTCCCAGCTTACTGCACCTGTTTCATAACTTACAGTGAAGATTTTATAAATACCATATAGTCATCCTGTGAAATCATTCATTTCATGATATGACTGAAAGCCGTTCCTGGAATTACAGGCATTCTATTACACTATTTAACTGTTCCACTGAGTCATTATATGAAATGTCTAGAAGTGTCAGGCATTTCATGAAATGGCTGGTGTCAGTGCTTTAGACGTTTTATGAAACTCAGCATTATGACATTCTACTGCTGTGAAAAATCAATTTTTTTCTGTGGGAAACAATGTCCTATCAAAGCCCAACTGATATAAATAAGCAGACATATTTGTCATATACTCCTTACAACCCTTCAGCCGCTGTTGGCTTTAGGCAGAGTGCCTTTCCTGGCTCTTCTAAGACAAAAAGATATCCTCCATGTTTGCACATATATTACTGGGCAGATATTAGCCAGCATTTGTCACTTAAATAATGAAAGAATATCATGGGGAATTATTTTATTTTATTTTATTTTATTTTATTTTATTTTATTTTATGACTACTCCACACCCAAGTCTGCATTCAGGCTTGCTTAGTAAAGTGCCGCACTAATGAGATAGAGAGAGTAGAAAATAGAGATCATATGAACACCCACTTTTATATAATTAACTAGAGCAGAATGAGTCCATGGAACAGTTTAATGTCATAAAAGACACAGATGAAAAACATCTGAAAGAGATTGGTTTGAAAAGAAAAATCTGTCATGGGAAATATTGTAGGAATTAATTGGATTTGTGTCCCAAGCATCTTCTTCAGGGAAGGAAATTATTAATGGTAACTTTGTTTCACTGTTTTGGAGCTGTGCAGCTGGAGACCAGAGTTTTGTAAATGCTGTGGAGGCTGAAGGAAACGTAAAATAACTAAATGCAAATGTTATAAAACCAAACTGAATAGTTAATGTCCTCATTCTGAAAACAAGTAGTTATTCTGTGTTACCATATAACTACAGAGAGAAATATGAAAAAATTAATGATTTTAGAAATAAAATTATTATGGAAATAATTTAAAATATTCTTTTAGGTTAACATTCACAGTTAATCAAGGATTAAGAATTTGCTCTAATTGCATGCAATGCCTCATACTGTTATTCATTGCACAAACCACACCAAACCCAACTAACAGAAAGAAAGCAACAGTCATAATCTTGAAGAGGAATTGAATGTTTTTCTATCTTATTTATTATATACTTTGTAACATTGACGATTCTTGAATACTTATGTTTTTCTTCTTTCTTACATGCAGCTGGATATGGGAACTTTCTATTTATTCCATGGGTGAAAAATAGAATATAAGAGAGCAGGCATGAATAAATTATTCAAGAAATGAGGATTAATAAAAATTAAAAAATACATACAGAGCTATCTTAAATTCTACTAAGTGATGAAAAATAACAGACTTCTTACAAATAAGAAATGGAATAATCTACATGCACACATGATATTTGTGAATTATTCTTAAAAAAATAAAAAATATAAGCTGTAGCTCTCATGAGGTGTTTCAGAATCTTTTTGTGTCTATAGTGAATAAGGGCATTCCCAACATAGTTGCTTATGAAAATCTCTTCATATAATTATGCTGCTAATGGTTGCCTTTCCTCATTCATAGTAGAAGGGAATTAACATGAGATGAACAGATTTGCACAGCAGGAAAAGTGTGTAAGGAGACATCATTTTATAGTTGTTTGACTAATTCAGGAATATTTGCAGGAAACATTAGGAGTGACTTTTAATATTGTTTTTTGATGTGCATTGCACTGAATTTCTCTGCCTTGAGCAAGTTAGCTGAAGACTCAGCTCTGCAATTTTTATGATAGCAACATTCCATCGCAGCTACTAATTTTTTTCCTGTACTTGGATGCCAGAATGGGATCAATATAAAAGACAGAATTTTCCAGAATTCTAGTTTTCTTTGTCTTTCTATCTATAATCATCACATGGTGCAAAAATTTCTAATCAAAAATAAGCTTCCTGTGGCTCAATTTCATCAGCTATTGCTCAGTTGCATGATATCAGAAATCTCACTAGTTTTATTAAAAGAACTGATGTAGTAGAAAGAACTGAACATGCCTCTATAGTACTTAGAATTCATCAGGATCTTCTTCGCTATATTTTTCAAAATCTTCTAAAAGGGCATGGAAAGGAAAATGTCCTGTCATTAGTTTCAGCTATTTATCTATTTATATGGGGGTTTATGTTTCTTTTTTTGTGCTGGGAAGTTATCTTGGAGTCTTGAACAAGTCCTTGAGGAAGTTTCTCATATTGAACAGACTCCACCAAGATAATAAAATTAAGTCTAATACATTATTATGGCTCTTACAGCACAAATAACTTTCTATGGGAGAACTGCAAAGGCATAACACTACCTATTAGGAGTGCAGTACTCAAATGTTAATTGAAATTGGAATTATTCTGTTAAGACTTGGTAATGGGTGCCTGTATGAAAATTATTTTGAAATCATTAGTTAAACAGAGAAAAATCTGTTCGTTCTTATTTTACTCAATATGTACACAATTGTGCCTACTATGAAAGCCTGTTAGATCTCTAAAGCATATAACATTGAATTTTGTTTCTGAATGGTCCTACACAAATGGAATTGGGTAGATTTCTCTAGGGGAAGAAATCAGTCATGATTGTGTTGCATGGACAAATTAAACAGAAGAACAGTATGTCTGAGAAACAAAAAAAGTCTTGAAATTTCCATGGTACACTTCTTAACATTTTTTAGCATTGCACTTATGCTCACTAGCAAAGTTTCAGCACTGCTCAGTTGTTCTGAAAAAGAGCAGACTGTGCTCCGCTCTATTTTCTCAAAGAATGGGCCACTTAGCAAAATAATCCTGTAAGTGAACAGATAGAAGCAGGCTACTAATTTTACAAATGATCCTCCACTGCTGCCAAGTACTTCAGAAAGTTGGCCTGAGCCTACCAGCAGGAAATATCCCTGTGTGCAACATTTCCTGAAAAATGCCAGCTAGTGTAGAACAAAGAGGAGTCTGGATGTGTCATGTAGTGATTTCAAGCACAGAGGGCCAAATATAAGGCTACAGAGTTACAGTAGGGATACATTTGGCTCCAAGTTTTGAATTATGAGTTAGCATTTTCTACTAGGAGAGCTGGGCATAAAAAGCATCTGGTTGTTTTGGAAAGAGGAAATATGAAGTGCCCCAGAAGACATTAGTGAGAAAAGGTTTTGCTCTTAGCAACTTTGTGTTAGCTGAATGAATTTGTATTCAGGTTCCAGATACAAAAACTGTATACTGGTAAATGCAAGTGCTTAAAATAGAACATATGAAACCTGCATCTGCTACCCACTCATTTTCTCTCTTCTTTGAAACAAACAACTTTCTCAGGTCACTCTACAATATATATTTGGTGTCACAAGAATTTCATTAGATAGATTAGTAAAGGCATAGTTTGCAAACTGAGTAATCAAAAGGACAGCTATGAGAAAACCAAAATGATTAAGGGACCAGAATATGTGAAGGGAACGCATGAGACACAGAAAGAATCAAACTGAAGCTTTGAGCAGGAAGAAAAAGATAAAAGCTCAACAGGTGAGTAAAAAAGATCAGAGCCAACGAACAACAAGAATAAGTGGAGTAATTTGACAAAACTGTGCAGAAGTGCTTTAATGTTCTCTTTCCAAAACTCTTCTTGTTAACTATCTTTACTGTGTTCTGCATTTATAAACATGTAGATATAACTAGATTGCTTTGCCCATCCCACTGCTTTGACTCACAGTTGCTGCTTTCGGCCTCATTTCTTCCAAAGATTGTTTTTTTTCACACAGTATTTTCTGCCTTGATTGTCCTCTACAGAAGAGTGTGCGTATTCTCCAGTTTTTGTGTCATCTTTTTCTCTGCTTAGGAAACTGTCAGCCTCTGGCCTGGACAGGCACACACTCTCCTGGGGGGAAAACTGGTTGGATGGCCGGGCCCAGAGAGTGGTGGGAAATGGTGTTAAATCCAGCTGGAGGCCAGTGACAAGTGGGGTTCCCCAGGGCTCAGTGCTGGGTCCAGCCCTGTTCAATGTCTTTATCAATGACCTGGATGAAGGCATTGAGTGCACCCTGAGCAAGTTTGCGGACGACACTAAGCTGGGTGGAAGTGTTGATCTGTTGGAGGGTAGGGAGGCTCCAAAGGGATCTAAATAGGCTGGACCGTTGGGCAGAGTCAAATGGCATGAGGTTTAACAAGGGCAAATGCCAGGTCCTGCACTTGGGGCACAACAACCCTATGCAGTGCTACAGACTAGGAGAAGTCAGTCTAGAAAGCTGCCTGGAGGAGAAGGACCTGGGGGTGTTGGTTGACAGCCGACTGAACATGAGCCAGCAGTGTGTCCAGGTGGCCAAGAAGGCCAATGGCATCTTGGCTTGGATCACAAATGGCGTGACCAGCAGGTCCAGGGAGGTTATTCTCCCTCTGTACTCGTCACTGGTGAGACCGCTCCTCGAATCCTGTGTTCAGTTCTGGGCCCCTCACCACAAGGATGTTGAGGCTCTGGAGCAAGTCCAGAGAAGATCAACAAGGATGGTGAGGGGGCTGGAGAACAGGCCTTATGAGGAACGGCTGAGAGAGCTGGGATTGTTTAGCCTGGAGAAGAGGAGGCTGAGGGGAGACCTTATTGCTCTCTACAACTACCTGAAAAGAGGTTGTGGAAAGGAAGACAAGAGGAAATGGCCTCAAGCTCCACCAGGGGAGGTTTAGGCTGGACATTAGGAAAAAAATTTTTCACAGAAAGGGTCATTGGGCACTGGAACAGGCTGCCAAGGGAGGTGGTTGAGTCATCTTCCCTGGAGGTGTATAATGCACAGGTGGAAGAAGCGCTGAGGGGCATGGTTTAGTGTTTGATGGGAATGGTTGGACTCGATGATCCGGTGGGTCTCTTCCAACCTGGTTATTCTATGATTCTATGATTCTATGAAATGTTTCCTCCTCACCTTAGTAGCACAGCCAAAGAACATCAGGATTCAATCAAGACTTTGACTTTCACTGGTGTTGCTTTGCCTCTCCTTCTTCAGTTGCTCAAATGATCTGACAGTCCTGCCCATCAGCTGCCAATAAGTTATTCATAGGAAAAGGAAGCACGTTTGAATGGCAGATATATTTTGAGAGCGAAGGATGATTTATTTCTGTTTGTCTCCTCACCTGAAGCATTAATGTTGAAAGACAAGCTAAATCCTTTTCCTTACTCTTTAGAAATAACGCCTTCATTTCAAACAAATTAAGGGATTCAATGAAAATAGGAATGGTGTAAATCTTCTCAAGATTTCTCATGTACATGCATCATATATGTACGCATAGAGAATAGAACCTGAAAAGAACTTAATATTGGAAGAAAACAATGAATACAGAAAAGGAAAAATGCTTTCTATTTTGATGTATTTTTAACACTTATTTGGATCTTTACCAAGGCCTTTTCATCCTACATTTTTTCTAGCTGGAAAAGGAAAAGAGAGTAAAGGAAATGCCTTGGGAAGAATTAAAAAAACTTGGAATCAATTCTGTTGAGTTTGCAATAACACCTTAGATTTAAAGGACTTTACTGTCATATATTCTGAAGGAAAACCATGAATAACTGAGCAAATACATTGAATGGAAATAAATACATATACATGGCGAATTTTAGGTCGGAGGGCTCTTCTGAGTTATCTCCTCAATCTGACATCCATTCAAGACCCATTTAGAAGACTTCAGTGAATCAGAGACTCTGAGATTTACCCCCTGCATCAGGAGGAATTTTACCTCTTTATTAACACCTGCCTCGTGAGACTTTTTTAATTGATACCTCGAAGTCAGTCAGTAAGAGAAAATGAGAGATTGGATCAGCAGTCTTTGACATTAATCAAGGCAGAGTCAGTGAGGCATTGCTCACTAACAAGGCTGATCTTTCAGTGATTCTGCACCACTCTCTCCATTCCTCTTTATGTACATTCAAAGAGCATACAGAAGATCCAGGTACTAACATGGCTCAGAAATGTCAAAATCAAGAAGTACTGTGGTTTAAGTCAAGAAAGGTGATTTTCGAAGAGCGTGATAGTTACTGCTGACTTAAATGATGAAGGCACATATATCCTTATATAAAAGAGTGCAAAGGCATAAGTATGTCAGAAACTATATATCAAACCACGTTCCAACCCTGAATTTAG
The DNA here is from genome assembly GCF_032191515.1 of Phaenicophaeus curvirostris. Taxonomy (NCBI): domain Eukaryota; kingdom Metazoa; phylum Chordata; class Aves; order Cuculiformes; family Cuculidae; genus Phaenicophaeus; species Phaenicophaeus curvirostris. Next base: position 18,351,553 of record NC_091392.1, on the reverse strand, counting down.
GTCTAGCTCTTCTAAGAAATCATAATGGAACTAGGCTTTCAATACCCCTCAATTGGTCACCAGGAGCGAGCAATCCCTATTCTTTGGCAGATTTGAAGGATAGTAGGGACTGATAGATAATAATATATGGAACTTTCTATAACCAAAACGTAAAATTTTACCAGTATATTTCTGTATAAATCCAAGTAACTTGTATAACACTAAAGCAGATCTTCCAGAAAAATTCAGTCATACCAAGAACTGTTTTATCGTATATTTTCAGTCTTGAACTAATTAGAGTATTAAGAGAGAAAATCCAGTCATGCACTTGGTATATGGGCTTACATCATAAAGTTTTTAGTTGTATTTGATGTCTTAATTCTTCCTGGTACAATGAAGTTCCACTACACTGCCAGAAAAATGTAAATGAATCTTAAAGTTACTCTTTTGGCAACAAGGGATTTATTTCAATAATCTCTTTCTCTAGTTGCTTTTCTGTCTTTAAATGTACTTAATCCAGAATTTAAATGCAATTTTGATTCCCTGATAGCTGCATTCTTGTTTGAACACCAGTCATGCTGCAAGTACAGTCTTGCAGTGACTGCAGCTGATACTGGAGGCTAGTTTGGCTGATGTGACAATCTCAGGATCAAGGGGAAAAGTCCCTGAGAAATCTTTGCCTCCAGTTACAGCTGTGTCAAGGCTGTGAGGCTCTAGAAGTTTTGCGTCCATAAATTGCTTGGATTAATATGCTTTAAAGAAGGAAACACATAATTGAGGCAAATCATATAACACTTCTAAATGAATATTTAGAAACACCACAGTGATTTATTTCAGATTACAGATGGTATTAGGCAGCTAATTTCAATTTATTGCAAAAAATAAACCATGGAATTTAGCAATACAGCTAACAGTATTTTGGCAGAATCCAGGTGTCTACAGACCTACTTAAGTACCAAATCTAGATACCAGCTTCAAACTTATGTTTGCCACGTATTGGCAAAGTTCATCACTGAACTACTAGGGCATGATTAAGAATTTCAGATCCTTGCTTACTGAACTACTGTTTAGACTATGTATCTCATCTGCCTTGCCAAAATGCCTTATCATCAGCATTGCAAAGTGAAATGAGAAGAAATGCCTTCCAAAAATGGCCTCAACACTGAAGGACTCAAGTAAATAGAAGTTACAGGCAGCCAAGCTACAAGTATCCCAAATCCTGTCATCAAGAGCTGCATCATCGAATATGTCGTACTTTGACTTTCTTCTGAGTTCTGCCAATGAAAATTCTGGACATATTGTTTGGGAATTCAGTTGTTAAAACTCAAAACCAGAAGATGACACGCATGTTATATGCAGGGGAGCATACTATTTTTCTCGCAATAGCTAGTGGTCACCATAAGCTGCCTTCACTATTGTGCTGGTATTGTCCATGCTCCTAGGACAGTGAAAGATCCTCTATCTGAGATTTCAAGTTACAGTTCAGGTGCAAGAGCATGGAAAGAGTCTGCAGCACTGCCTAACAGCGTGCCTGTCACTGTGCCTGATGTCTTGTAGAGCTGCCTGTTTTCCACCATGAAACTCAATGCAAGGACAGGAGGCAAGCAATTGCACTGTGTCTGATAGAACAGAGGTCACTCCACACTGCAGCAGTCAATCACTTCTTCACAGGAGATGTATTGAGCCACAGTCCAGGTTTCAACCAACACTCTAAGTACAGCTTTAAGCAAATTTGCAGGGTAAGAGCAAGAGTGAAAAAAGAAGAATCATGCTGAGCCAGAGTTGAAGGCACTCCAGAGAAAATCCTGAGCCCTAATATTTGTTCCTCTTACTGAATCACTATTTATCGAAAAATTTTTAGTGTATAATATACATGTAGACCGCAGAGTAGATACCAGACATATTTAATCTTCCATTCTCACCCACTGCACTTTCCTGCTCTACACCAAACATGATGTGAGCATCAACATTCTCAAAACTGTAAGGATTTCCAATACTGAAGTGACAAGGCATCATGAATACTATGAATATCCTTCCATTTCCTGTGAAACCCTTGAATTCTAAACAATAATATTCATAATATTTCATTCACATAAATAGGTTGTAGCACATTGTTTGGCAAATTGGTAGAAGAATAATATTAACAGACACTACATAAGGAACATTATCAATATTGTTATAGATGGGAAAAAAACCTCCTGATCAGAACAATCAGCTCACTTTTATATGCATTCTGAGTCCTCCCAGATGTCCTGGGGTGTTTGATTTAGCTTTTGAATCTCCAACTGAGCTGAAAGATGTGTGAGAACTCATGTATCCAGACAGCTTTCTATTAGCTCTACATTTGAAGGGGCTCATGAGTATAAATTAATCCTTTCAAAGTCAATTGTAACTTACCCTCATTAAACTGGCTTGAGATCATCCTGCTTGAGATAAGAGCATATGACTAACTTAAACATTTTGCTAAACGTAGTTCTTTCTCTATCTACTCCTCTCTTTTTTTTAAAATCTGTTTGCTTCTAATAGCTGTCAGAGCTGCAAGAATAAGTACATCTTAGTAGTTTTATTTCTGAGAGGGGCACAGAATTCTGATGCATCCAAATGTGTGACATGCTACTACATAAACACTACTTGATCCTGATGATCCAGTTTTCTTATCTGACTGAAGGGAGGGGAATCAATGTAGATGCAAAAGCAAAATGGAAGTGGTTGTGCAGCCTCTGGTGGATGTCCATCTTCTACCCATTAAAGCAAGTTGTTGCCAGTATTTAGCATGCACTTAAAGCTGTAGGTTTCCTAAGACAGTAGTAGAATAAAAACACTGGTGCCTGCAGAATGAGTTCTGCCATGGAGGCGGGTGAAGACAAGCAGTACTGCACAGTTCTTTTCCTTTTGGCTTAAATATTTTTGGGGTCTTTAAGATATTCTTTTCTCAATGATCTCTCTCTCCAAACAAGTTTCCTAGTTTTAAGTGTTTCTGGCTTACTGCAGAAGTTGCTTCCAAAGATCTATTCCTTTTACCTTCATTTTCCAATTGTCTCTATATTTTTTCTAATTGGAAAATAAAACTATTTTTTCAATCGACATCCATTAGGCTTCCAATATCTATAACTCAGTAAGTTATTTGCAAGAAGATTTATCTGCCCTGAATTGTGCTTCTCTGTTCTAAGTACATTAGGAGAGGTTTTTCTAGATTGATTACTTGAATGAAGGTTCTTATTTCCAATTAATTCTACTTGAAAATCCATTCATAGAATCATAGAATCATAGAATCATAGAATAACCAGGTTGGAAGAGACCCACCGGATCATTGAGTCCAACCATTCCTGTCAAACACTAAACCATGCCCCTTAGCACCTTGTCCACCCGTGCCTTAAACACCTCCAGGGAAGGTGACTCAACCACCTCCCTGTGTTTTCAGTCCGAAAAACACACAAACAAAAAAAAAAAAAAGAAGTGACCCTACCCAAGGATAATAACAGGTTTCTAGGAAAAATCGAAAAAATTTAAACGATCATTTCAGCTGGTATCTCTTGTTTTAAGAGCTGATCTCAAAAGCAAACAGGTTTCAGAAGAAAAAGGCTCAGTGTTTTTAGTAAAATATTTAAACTAGTCATATGCAATCATATCAGGCAAAAAAAAAATTGAGCCATGTTATTGAATGTAAGATGTGATCGATTTTTTTAAAACCTTCCTTTATATCTTCCCACCTAAGATGGGGGTGTAGTAGAAAAAAGTATGGGTGTTAAAGTTCTCATACCCTGGCTTTTCTACACCAGAAAAAAAAATTACAATGGATTATGAGCCTTTATCCACTCCAGAGTTCGGCACCCAGCAGTCATAGAAAGTTACTCTCAGTCATGGAATTTTGAGTAGAAAATGGTGAAGCGGTAAGTAAAATTTTCTGATCATTAGACTAATATGAAGTAAGTATCTGTGGAAAAAAAAAAAAAAGCATCCTGTGAGCTTAGTGGCAGGGTCAGATTCTTTAGTTTTGCCCTGTCTCTTGATCACACTTCTGACTCAATTTCCTGCTCCTCTAATTCTGATTTCAACTTATCTCTAATTCTGGTTCTTTTCACTGCTACTTCCTGATTTGTTTCCCAACTTCACTACATTCTGCCCCAACACTGATGTTTTTAGCTCAGCCTTCTCCTAAGTATGACTTCAGTATCTTGTAATCACGGTCATGGCTGTAACACTGCTTTACTACTCAAAATTTCATTGAGGAGAGCACCTCAGTTATGTTTAATCCTCTTCTTTTTCTATTGGAAGAGCAGGGGACCAGTCATAACACACCAGCTAGAGTTTTTTTAGACCACTTTCTGTTCTTCAGGTATTTGTCACCCATTTACAAGATGTAAATATAACGTTTTATTTAAAAATAAGAGATTCCATTCTAATTTTAAATCCTTAATTAATTTGTTAGCTTAGGTGTGTTGAGATCTGCCTCACTTTTCTCTGTCTAGCACTTGACAGAAGATATATGGAAACTATGGAATCTAAGTTGATGCTGCGATTTACAGAGACTTTGAAGAGAATTCTGTATACGAGTTCAACTAATTTTCCATATTCTTTACACTTTTGAAATAGATAGGAAAAATTGTTGATGAAACATATCTCCCTCTGCTGAAAGCTTACAGAGGACAAACATTTCAAGAAAAAAACCAATTTTTTAAAAAATTGATTCCTTCTCCAATAATGCCAAATCCCTTTCTTTGTTGAATCTTGTAAAGGATTTACTATTCATAAGATAAAAACACACAAATTTTTCCAATTAACTCTCTACAATATGCTTTAATTAGATAAAATAATGTAAGACATTGATGTTGGCATAATCTATATAAGCTGTATAAAGTTCTTTTATTTCTTCCTCAGTATCTCCAAATTTACATATCTCCTCATGGTGCAATAAATATTTTAAATGAAGCAGAAAGACATAAACATAATTAAAAGTACTGTTGCACCATCTCCTTATAAATATTTTATAAGTTTTTACATTAAAATAATATGAGTCAGAAAACAGTGAATTTGATGTGTATTAGAAGCATCTGTTGAATACTTGATAAAGAATAAATTCAATTTCATTGAAATATAATTTACAAAGCACAATGCAAATTTTGAATAATAGGGCATATCTCACTATACTACGTTGTTTTTTTATACTCCAAGGAGTTAAGACTGACTTTTTTATTTCCTTCTGTGAATTATTTCAAAAATCATATTGTAGGAAGTTGGCACTTTAAATTTTCCAGGCAAAAATTTCACATCAATAGGAAGTTATTACTGTATAATTTAGAATTGTGTGTTTACATACTGAAAAACAAATGACTATGTATTAGACATCTCACAGGGTAATTCAGTCAGATACAATCTAGTTATATTGTGACATGAGAAACACAGTGAAATGTACATTGTACTGAACAATAACCCTTGGCTGTTATAGAATCTAAAACCAGAACAGATGGAAAAGAGCTATCAAGCCTGATTTTCAAATACACTGAATCCCTGCACCCACAGAATAGTGTTAGCAAAGTTACAGATCTAACTTGTGCAAAATTACCTATGTGATATCTTAAATATGAAAATTCAAACTACCAAGCTGATGTTAACCTAATTATTCAACTATATAAACAAATACATGGTTAAAACCACAGCTAAATAGACAGAAAGTAATATGTCATAGGCATAGGGTTTTTATCTATTCATGCTTCAGTTCAAGTCATGAAATTCATTCAAGAAGTTCAACAAAGACATACTCTCTAGTACCAAGTCCATTCTGTCATTTGTTTCAAACAAGTAGTAGGAGTAGGTGGTCACTAGTTCATGGATATTATTTGTTTAATTTCTTTTCCATATGTATAGAAAGTGCATCTGGAGTGCTGGAGGCCCAATATCTTTTAGGGAATTTGTCTCTGGTGTGCAAATGGAGAGGGATCTGTTGAAAGCAGGATTCTGGAAAACTGCTCTTCAAGATAAATTCTTCCAGTATAGGTTATAAAACATATCTGTGTTTAAGGTTGTGTAACACACACTTCTCTATGTTTCATATGGCTTGGTTTTATGCAGGTATGGATGTTGTTCTGCAAACATATCTGTATACTGTAATTCATACGCTAACATTTTTTGTATGCTGATTGTTGTCCCTATGTCACAACCTGGACCCAGCCAACCCCCTGTCTTTCCACTGAAGAAGTCATTAGAGGGCTAGGCGCAACTTAGCACCTTGTGGTTCTAGGAAATCCACCCCTGCCACGCCCCCTGTCTTTTGACTGAGCAAGTTGATAGCGCATGGATAGCTTGTCTGTGGTGCCGGGTTCAGCAAAAGGGCAGTACAGGAGTGGGCACAGCTCTCCCTTGCTTGGCTGAGCTCGGGACCCAGAGCTGCCTGTGGTGGGTGGAGGTGATGCAGCAGCCGTTGCTGCCCCCACTCCCTCCCCACACACTACCTCGACACGCCCGACAGCCCGGTCTGGACCCTGCCAAAAGACACGTGCAGATGGGGGTCAGACAGGCCTTATAAAAGGACTCTCAAGGAACCAGGGAGGCTCTGGCTTTCTCTCTCTCATCCCCATGCTCGCTCTCACTCCCATGGTCTCGATTTCTGTCTCACTCCTGTGCTGTGACTCTCACTCCGACGCCGTCATGCTCTCAGTCTCATGCTTCGATCAGACCAGCCTGGACCACGCAGCCTGGAAGAAGCTTCTGCTGCCACCACATGTTCCCGAGAACTGCTGCTGCCATTGATGTGGTGATTTCTTTCCTTCCCCTGCTCTCTCTGTCTGTCTCCCTCCCATTACCTTATGGTGTTCATGTTGGATTGGATCAGAGGGACCTGGATTGTGTTTGGGGATTCATTTCTGTAACTTTTGGTAGTTGCACCCTCATGTCTCGGCTGTGTGTTCCAGTATCTTGATGTGTTTATGTTTGCCAGAGCCAGAAATAAATACTGCTTTTGATTTTCACCCTGGGAGTGACCTTATTTGCCTCCGGATCACCACACAGATAAATGAATGCACTTTCCCCCACCAGTCAGGGCCGGATGTGAGTGTGTGGCTCATGGGTCCAGGTTGTGACACCCTAGGAAAATGATGTTCTAATATATGTATTACATATTCATAGAGATATAATTGTTGCTAATTTATGACTGCAATAATAGGCTTGCAATCCAACTGATTTTATGCAAAAGATGAGGATGCTATGAAGCCGCAATGCTTTATTAAACTTATTAAAACTTATTAAAATCTCTTTCAAACTCTCTCAAAATATCACAATCGAAGTGGCTCATTAGAAGTTTGGTATGTGATGGGACAAGCTCTTATCTTTTATAACCTGAAAAAGCATGTTTATTGTGGAAAGTAACTTTAGGACAGGTAAAGATTAAGTGGGCAAAACTAGACAGTTGTAAATGTCTCTAGACAGGATGATTGACGTCATCATAACCTGACTGACGTACAAACTATTCTAGATCCTGCCAAAAATGGGAGGGAGAAACACTTAGATGCATAGTTTACAGAGGCAGTCTGATGTGCTTTACCACATACCATTGTTACTGCTGCTTCAGTGGCAAAGGTTTCAGTAATGGTTTTGTGCATTCTGTAAGCTTCATGGAGGGTACAAAAGTTGGCTATTACAGGCTTACTCCTTACTGAGAAGAATGTGATTAAGTGCTGTATAGGAAAGTGGAAGGTAAGATTGCGTATTTTTTCCTAGACTACATATGGAAATCGTTTGATGGTATCTCTGAGCTATAAGAGGTATTGAAATTCTTTTAGAGTTCTGTATGAAAACCTGATACATGAGACTGAAATGCAGTAACAAATAAAATATTAATCTTAGGTTTTCATTTTTCCATTTTAAAATTAAAGCAACATTTTTAAAAAGCAAAACATGCTACCTGTTCTGTCTTTCATATGTACATGCCAAAGGCAGATGACTGACAAATATGGATGTTAGTATCTTGAGTAAAGTTTTGTTTAAATACAAAAATGATTTTATACATCATTCCTCATTGATAAAATCTTTGGTGTGCTTCTTGGATGCACTTTAAATTAATTTATATTTGTATCCTGTATATTTGTAATTTTACTGTGGGCACACAATTTACAACATTTATTAAAATCTTTTAGGTCTGTAATAACTTTCTCAAAATACTATCAAAATCCTCCAAATGAATACAACGTAATCTTAGAAATGTCTTACACTTCCTTATCTTTCAAGACTGAAACATCCTTATGAGCTTTTCAATACATTCCAGTCCACTTATATAACCTACTTGCATTCTTCATTGGCATTTATCCTACTAATAAAGCAAACCTCTTATTTTTTCATATGAGAACTTATAGGAATTTTAACGAACCTGTCTTGTTAGAATTTCTGCATCCTTAAGCACTAAGGTGACAAGGACCTTTAAATGGTTCATGTAATTGTTTGCTTGCCTATATGTGCAGATGCAATGACACATAGCCACTATTTTCATAGCTAAAATGAAGGCCATAACAAATCTTACCAAGCATGATAAACTGCATAAAACTACAAGGTTTAGTGTTTTGTGCTCCTAAACTTTTAACCAGACATGTCTATACACCACTAGAGATCTGATAGCTAAATAAAGGAGAAACAGATGGTTATCATTTCATTCAAGGTACGAGAGCTGAGCTGAAGAAATACGCTTCTTCGGCAGCACCCAGCAGCAGGACGGTGAGTTCTGTGGTGGGGTGGACATTTTGTGGCGGTGGGAGCTTCCCTGAGCTGGGAAAATCCCAGAAAAACCCAGGCGGGGGCGGGGCTCCTGAGAGCCTGGTCCTGCGAGGTGCCTGATGGGAGGGGGCGGTCCCGGCAGCTACTGCGGGAGATTTAAACGGGGCCCCTGGGAGCACCATGACCTGGAGCGTGGCAAAGAGGAGTGGGGCAGTTTGAGCAGGCTGGGTGAGAAGGCAGGGAGCAGAGAGGAGCTAGAGACTAGACAGAAGACACTGAAGGCCATGGTGGCCACCCAGCAGAAGATTAAACTGTGAACAAGTACCATGTGCTGCAGGTGGAATCCAATTCTGAGGATGAGGATGATGGCTCCCACAGCCTAGAATCTTTCCCTAGGCCACACCATCCTCAGAAAAAAGATAAAAACATCCTCCATTAAGAAGAAGAGGAGGGTGATTGTTGTAGGAGACTCCCTCCTAAAAGGAATGCAGGGACCCATTTGCAGACCAGACCTGCTCCGCAGAGAGGTCTGCTGCTTACCGGGGGCATCAGGGAAGGAGGTAGCTAGAAAACTTCCTTCCCTGGTCCACGAGACAGACTACTATCCTCTGATAGTAGTCCAAGCTGGTAATGATGATTTAGTAAACAGAAAGACCAAAGCCATCAAGAAAGACTTCAGGGCCATTGGGAAAATGATGGAGGGCTCTGGGGCACAAATAGTATTCTGCTCCATCCCAAGGCTAAATAGAGAGGAGCTGGAAGTCAGGAAGAAGAATTCAATTAATGCCTGGCTCCGAGCCTGGTGCGAGGAGAGGGGCTTTGGCTTCTTTGATCATGGGGTGGCTCACATACCCCCAGGCTTTCTCACTAAGGATGGGACACCTGTGTCTCCTAGGGGGGACTAAAGCCCTTGCTATAAACCTAGCTAAGCTCATAAACCGAGCTTTAAACTGGATGTGAAGGAGGAGGGGGTTGAGACCAGGCTAGACAGCAGCGAGTCTGGATGTGCGGCACTGGTGATTGGGAGAGGGTGTGCTGGTGAGGACCACCAGTACATCACCACACAGAAAGTGGGGGAGAACACACCTGGGCATGGTAAGGGAGATACGGGCACTCTGGAGCTAGCTACTCCAGTTACCAGGCAATTGAGAATGAACTCCGTTCCCTCTAAGAGGGCTGAAGGCTCAGCAGCTCAGCTGAAGTGCATTTACACCAATGCACGCAGCATGGGGAATAAGAAGGAAAAGCTGGAAGCTGTCATAGGGCAAGGAGGCTATGATGTCATTGCCATCATGGAAACGTGGTGGGATGACTCATATAACTGGAGTGCAGCTACGGTGGGGTACAAACTCTTCAGGATAGGAGAGGAGGCGGGGTAGCCCTCTTTGTAAGGGAGGGCTTGGACTCCGTTGAGATGGATTGTGGTGATGGGGAGATTGAGTGCCTGTGGGTTAAAATCAGAGGAGCCCACCAGAAGGTAGATTTTGTGATGGGAGTCTATTACAGACCACCCAGCCAAGGAGAAGCAGCTGATGAGCTCTTCTATAAACAGCTGGGGTTAATCTCTAGATCAATGCCTCTCATTCTTGTGGGAGACTTCAATCTGCCTGATATCTGCTGGAAGTACAATAGAGCAGAAAGGAAGCAATCTAGGAGGTTCCTGGAGCACGTGGAAGACAACTTCCTTGCACAGCTGGTGAATGGAATGAACCAACAAGGGAAGGTGCCCTCCTGGACCTGCTGTTTGTGAACAGAGAAGACCTTGTGGGGGATGTGGCAGTAGGAGGATCCCTAGGACAAAGTGATCATGAGATGATAGGGTTTTCTGTTCTAGGTAAAGTGAAGAGGGTGGTTAGCTGGATAATAGCATTAAATTTCCAGAGGGCAGACTTTGAACTGTTCAGAAGGCTGGCTGGCAAAGTCTCATGGGAGACAGTACTTAAGGGCAAGGGAGCCCACGAAGGCTGGGAGCTCTTCAAAAAGGAAATCCTAGCAGCTCAGGAGAAAGCCATCCCCATGTTCCAGAAAAGAAGCCGGCAGGGGAAAAAACAAGCTTGGTTGAACAGAGAGATCTTGAGTGATACCAAGAAGAAGAGAAATGTTTATGGGCTCTGGAAGAGGGGACAGGCCTCTTGGGAGGACTACAGGAGGGAAGTGAGATTGTGTAGAGAAAAAATCAGAAGGGCTAAGGCTCAACTAGAAATCAGATTGGCAAAGTCTGTGAAAGGTAACAAAAAATCTTTCTATAAATATATAAATAATAAAAGGAGGACTAGGGAGACCATATAGTCCCTATTGGACACAGAAGGAACAACAGTAACAGGGGATGAGGAAAAGGCTGAGGTACTTAATGCCTTCTTTGCCTCAGCCTTTAATTGTAAAGAAAGTTGTTCCGTCTGTGTACAAACCCAGGAGCTAGAGGAGCAAAATGAGGCTCCCATGATCAAAGAGAAGGTGGTCAGAGCCTTGCTAGCTCGACTAGACACCCACAGGTCTATGGGGCTGGATGGGATTCATCCAAGGGTATTGAAGGAGCTGGCGGATGTGCTGGCCAAACCCCTTTCCATCATCTTCCAACAGTCCTGGAAGACTGGGGAAGTTCCACCTGACTGGAGGCTGGCTGATGTTGTGCCCATCTACAAGAAGGGTCGCCGGGAGGACCCAGGAAACTACAGGCCTGTCAGTCTGACCTCAGTGCCAGGGAAAGTCATGGAACAGGTGATCTTGAGTGCTATCATGAAGCACATGCAAGAGAACCAGGTGATCAGGCCCAGTCAACATGGGTTCATGAAAGGCAGGTCTTGCCAAACTAACCTGATCGCTTTCTATGACAAAGTGACTCGGCTGCTGGACGAGGGAAAGGCTGTGGATGTGGTCTTCCTGGACTTCAGCAAAGCCTTTGACACGGTTTCTCACAGCATTCTGCTTGAGAAACTCTCAGCCTCTGGCCTGGACAGGCACACACTCTCCTGGGTGGAAAACTGGTTGGATGGCTGGGCCCAGAGAGTGGTGGGAAATGGTGTGAAATCCAGCTGGAGGCCAGTGACAAGTGGGGTTCCCCAGGGCTCAGTGCTGGGTCCAGCCCTGTTCAATGTCTTTATCAATGACCTGGATGAAGGCATTGAGTGCACCCTTAGCAAGTTTGCAGATGACACTAAGCTGGGTGGAAGTGTTGATCTGCTGGAGGGTAGGGAGGCTCTGCAAAGGGATCTGAACAGGCTGGACTGCTGGGCAGAGTCCAATGGCATGAGGTTTAACAAGGCCAAATGCCGGGTCCTGCACTTGGGGCACAACAACCCTATGCAGTGCTACAGACTAGGAGAAGTCTGTCTAGAAAGCTGCCTGGAGGAGAGGGACCTGGGGGTGTTGGTTGACAGCCGACTGAACATGACCCAGCAGTGTGCCCAGGTGGCTAAGAAGGCCAATGGCATCTTGGCCTGTATCAGAAATGGTGTGACCAGCAGGTCCAGGGAGGTTATTCTCCCTCTGTACTTGGCACTGGTGAGACCGCTCCTCGAGTACTGTGTTCAGTTCTGGGCCCCTCACCACAAGAAGGATGTTGAGGCGCTGGAACGAGTCCAGAGAAGAGCAACAAAGCTGGTGAAGGGGCTGGAGAACAGTTCTTATGAGGAACGGCTGAGAGAGCTGGGGTTGTTTAGCCTGGAGAAGAGGAGGCTGAGGGGAGACCTCATTGCTCTCTATAACTACCTGAAAGGACGTTGCAGAGGGGAGGGTGCTGGCCTCTTCTCCCAATTGACAGGGGACAGTACAAGAGGGAATGGCCTCAAGCTCCGCCACGGGAGGTTTAGGCTGGACATTAGGAAAAAATTTTTCACGGAAAGGGTAATTGGGCACTGGAACAGGCTGCCCAGGGAGGTGGTTGATTCACCTTCCCTGGAAGTGTTTAAGGCACGGGTGGACGAGGTGCTAAGGGGCATGGTTTAGTGTTTGATAGGAATGGTTGGACTCGATGATCCAATGAGTCTCTTCCAACCTGGTTATTCTATGATTTCTTCATAATTTCTGCCTTCCCATACTTGCTAATTAGCTGGCATCAGATTTTCCTAATTGCTCAGTTACAGCATTATTTGGAAAGAAAAGCTCTTAATCCCAGCCCAGGTGCAGCACACTATTCCCTTGCATGCACAATACAAAGAAGGATGAAAAGAAAGGGAAAACACAAACCAGAAGCTCCAGACTTGCTTTTATCATTATCATTTTTATATAAGAATATGTCTTCACTATTTGTTATTCAACTAGTTATCTGGTTTTTTTCACTCCCAATGGCATTCACTGTGTTTGTTGATTTTGTCTCACATTCCTACTTTTCTAGCTTTTCTGTATTTAGTATTCTTTTCCTCCTTTTCCATTCCAGAAATATTTGTGAATAAGTGGGGTTTCTATTTTAAAATGTAAATGAGGCCTTGTGTTGCAAATGGTCTATAGCTTAAAATTTATGTGTTAGAGGAAAGCCAGAATTCCATTCCTGAGGAAGGTAACTTGATAGTGCTGCTTGAAACCCTTCAACTGATAAATCTCTCATTAAATTAGACACTTCCACAGTTGGGAGAAATGCCATTTATGAGCCTACTCTGCATTTTCAAGTATAAGTACAAGGAATAACTAGCTGTTAAAGATGATTCTGTAAAACATTACTAAACTCTGGAACCAAGATAATGATTTCAGACACTACAGGAAAAAGCTAACTACTTTATCTGAAGGAGATTTTGTTTAGTAACTACTTGCTGGATAATAATACCTCGTAAGACGTTTGCTAAATATTTTACTTAGTGTTCAATTCCTAGCGTACATGAAGAAGTACAACTAAAGACATCAGCACAAATAAATGTGTTTTCCCTAATAACATGTAATCACAGAACCACAGAATCAGAATGGTTAGGATTTGAAGGGACCTTAAAGATCTTCTAATTCCAACTCCCCTGCCATGGACAAGGACACTTCTCACTAGATCTGACTGCTCAAGTCCCCATCCAAAGTGGCCTTGAACACCTCCAGAGATGGGGCATCCACAGCTTCCCTGGGCAAATTATTCCAGCGTCTCACCACTCTCATGGTGAAGAATTTCTTCCTCATTTGTTGTCTACATCTGCCCCTCTCCAGTTTATAGCCGTTGCCACTAGACCTAGCGCTACAAGTCTTTATGAACAGTCCCTCCCCAGCTTTCTTGTAGGCCCCTTCAGGGACTGGAAGGTTGCTATAAGGTCTCCTCAGAGCCATCTCTTCTCCAGCCTGAACAAGCCCAACTCTCTCAGCCTGTCCTTGTATGGGAGGTGCTCCAGCCCTCTGATCATCTTTGTAGCCCTCCTCTGAACTTGTTCCGATAGTTCCTTATCCTTCCTATGTTGAGGATTCCAGAACTGGACACAATACTCCAGATGAACTCTCACAAGAGTGGAATAGAGGGACAGAATCACCTCCCTCTACCTGCTGACCACGCTTCTTTTGATGCAGCCCAGGATATGGTTGGCCTTGTTGAATATTGGTTAAATTCGTTCATAGAAATGTCATTAAAATCAAATATAAAACAAAATTAAGGGAAACAATATTATTGTCTGTTAATTGTAGTATTTGTAGAACAGCAAATGTGCTCTACCTGTCATCTCAGACAGTCAAACTATATCAAATTTTTGGAGCAAATTTTACATATAGACCGAAAGAATTGCTGACAATTCCTGCATAGAAACAAAAGCAATGAATCACTAACACACTACTAAATTTAAATTCAAGAAGGCATTTGCCTTTAATTAAGGTAAATTAACGCTATCTTATTGAGAATAAAAGAATAAATATTGATCCATAATTCTTTGCATGTGTAAGTCCTTACAAAATCTTAGTCACACACAGATATGGCCTATATCATCCAGACAGATCTGTAAAATACGTAACAAGTCTGATAATAAATAATCAGCATTTTATGCCACCTGAGAATCCTGTAATGGGTTGTCTGCCACCTACAACTTCCCTTAACATTTTCAGTAGCCTGTTGCAATCCTCTACGAGGGTATTTCCATCTTTTCCTGTTACAAGACTACCACATGTCATTTGGACTAGGGCTGCCATTGCATCAGTGCTCTCAGTGCAAGGAGACCATGAATGAAAAACACTCTCTCTGAGTAACTTTTAAAATTGTGGCATTAGCAAAAGTCCCAACTTTGCTTTTTTTGTCCTCATACAGTGTTCTACAAGCATGAAAGCTGTAATGTGTCTCACACAATGGGCTGAGAAGTAGTAATATAGTGGCTCATTTGATCAGGTCATTGTTAACTCAATATACAAGAAAAATGTGACAGAGAACTTAAAGCTTCCATTTCAGTGGGTACATAAGAACATAGCTTTGAAACCAGACGCCAGGTCAGATTTACAGTCCAAGCAGTTTGCTTGCCTATAGGAACATCTCAGGCAATCAGGCCTTTCCTGGGCTGGGGTGGCAGGGGGGCAGGGAGTGGATGTTACCCAGATCTGGGGAAAAAATCAAGAAAACATTGGTTAATAACAAAACATATATTAGGACATTTGGTAAAAAATACTTGACACAGAAAATTATTCGAGTTTCTTCCCAAAAGATCCTGTCAGATCACCTGCCAAACAAGGAGCATGAATACAGAGGCATTTTGGTATATTGCCTAGATAAGACAGGTCCAAGGCAACTGTAGCTCAAATAATGTGTTGAGAAAAGCTTTCAAGTAATCAGAAAAAGCAGTTTCTACTGCTAATAGGCAGAAACAGTAGTTGCTGATGTTTTTCTACAACCAGAATTTCACCAAGGCACTGTGAATGCAAAACCAAAGGCAGATTTTCAACAGTGAGAAAACCCCAAAAAGATAAGAAAGCAGTTTCATTGAGACAAGATGTCAAACACTGGAATATTAAGTTTGAACTGAAGATAAAATACACATAAAATGGTAGAAAGAGGATAAAATATAGATCTGAAATTTCTGATAGATAAAAATATGTTATTTTTCTTTTTTTTAATGTTTTCCTTTTGTCTATAAATACTACTTCCACTGAGTTTTCTTTAAGAAACTAGATGTCTGTGTTCATTAGTTTTTTCCTAGTAATGCATGAAAATGCTTGTGCTAAATTAGTTGGAAAATGTTACCATAACTAGTTGGAAAGGTCACACGACGTGTCATGAAATTAAATGAAAGCAGAACAAATAGTAACAAAGATATTATAAAGAATCAAGCTTGGAAAAAATCCTTATTTGGGGATCAATTTTTGCCAGGCTTACTGAACCAAGTCATATCTAAAACTAATTGGTGTTTTACCACAGGGAAACATTTGAGTCACGTTCTTTCTTTGAAACAAACAAACAAGCAAACAAACAAACAGACGCCCTTCTCAAAAACAAAACCATCAAAGTGGGAAATTAAGGGTCCTGCTGTGTAACTTAGCCTATGGACTGCTTTAAACCAGCATTTGGATTAGTACATCAGTTTCTTTCAGGAATGCTCATTTCTATCATGTTTCTGACAGGAATAGAATTCTCAGCAGGCTTTGGACATCATCTCAGTCAGGATTTGTAAAGGATCCAAATAATTTTTCTGCATAGCCATAGAAGAAACCACTACCTTCTATCTGGCAATATTTTGAATTGGTTTGGTTTTTTATCTCAAGTAAATACATAAATATATAACAGTCCTAGTGAGGTCCATGAAAGATCTGTAATTTACTTCAGAATGAGCAAGATAGCATTCAGAATGTATTATCACTCCATAGGATTCGCTATGCTGAGTCAAACCAGCATTACTTTTGTCTCAAATAGTGACCAGTGGCAGACATCAGAGGAAAGGGCCTAAGAATTATGCAGCACAGTATGTCATCCCTGTGTCATACCTTCCCAACTGCGAATACCTACGGGCCTAGGGATTTTCTGCAGTGGAGGTTACATTTGGGTTATATTTCTTAACAATCCCTTTCAAAGAGAAGTTCCATAACTTTGCTCTTCCTTTGCAGTTCCCTGTTAAAGATCACCTTCGCCATTTTCTTCAGTAAGTGTCCTACAGTTGAAATAGATCTTGGGAGAAAGAGACTTACCTATAGCTCATTTTTAAATTGTCACCTGATTATTTCAGCATCAACCTCCTGTCATGAGCTGTGTGCAGTCTTGACCAAGCTTTTCCTTTATCTTCTTTGTATTAGTGAGGAAGTTACAGACATGTATAATCAATGCACAATCATTGTTCACTTTGAGAACCCATAGCCTTCTAATAAATTATTTAGTCACAATCAGCCTTCCCTTTTACTGCATAACTGCTCGGTTTCTTAAAGATATTTAAGTGGGAGATGTCCTTATAAGCTTTTCAGAAATCTAAATCCCTTTCTGTCTTATTATTGTTGAAAGATGAAAGGCTGAATAAAACCCATTCTTTCACTATGATTCAATTTATGATGGGAGAGAAATCTTTTTTTGCTTCTTATATATGTTTGATCAATTGAACAATATGACAACAAAACGCAACTAAGATCTTGGTCTCTGATTCAGTGTTCATGATAAATGTGGGGAGGGGCAGCAAATGTTCCTGAGGAAAAGGGGTATGCATAGAAATGAAGGAGATACAGCATAAGAAATAAGGAAAGTTTTCCCTTATATGTAGAGAAAATCACAAGTGCAATAAATAATGTAGAGCAAAGCCCATAGACATTAAAACCTTTCCATTCAGCAAGAAAGCTAAATCATAGACTGGGAGTAGACTTGGGAACATGTTAAGTGCAATAGCAAAAAACCCACAAAAATGCTACTTTCTAATGTAAAACTGAGGCTCTGGAGGACAGTTTCAGATTCCACAAATTCTTTCAGCTTTCCCTTTAGGACCAAAATGACGGGGATCTTAAGGCATTTTGTTTCTCTTTTTATCAGCCTATTTGCCTTCCCTAAAGAAAGATAGCTTTATTTTTTAAAGACTACTGAAATATTTAGAGTTCTGTGACATCTCCTAGATGAACAAACTAAACAGCTAAGCATAAAAAATGCTGCAGTTTTGTTTTATTCAGCCAATTGACTAAGATGTTACATAACACAACCCTGAATATGAGTGAGGAAATAAACTGTGGTTAACAGCAGTCGTGATCCTGTCATCATTGCTGAAGTATGACCCACACTAAGCCCTCCTACATGATTCAACCTACAGCTGATTCTGTACTCCTTCACAACCAACAGAAGTATCAGTAGACTGAAGATGAAAAAAAAAAAAAACATATATATATAAAAAAATAGATTCTTAGGATGCAATTCCTGATCTTAACAATGAAACCAAAAAGATGACTTGCAATTAGACGGTGTCGTTTCTGGGATACCTTGCATCACTGAATATTGAGGTACTTCTGCCTACTACCTATGGAATGCCTGGAATCCATTCAAGACTTAGAAGACATACTTGGAAGCTTGTTCCAATGCCTCCGAGAGATGTGCCATCAGAAACTTTGCTGCTAATCAAACAAAAATTTCAAGCACAAGAGTTAACATAAGATTCAATCTTTTGTTGTGTAGATTTTCAGGATGGGAGAAAGCTAACCTCTTCTCCTGAAGAAAGCATATAAACTCTGAAACAGGCCTTAGGAGAATCCCCTGCAAAAAATGCAGAAAAATCCTTTAAGCAAAGCAAGCTGTGAAATAGAAATTACATCATCTTTGGAGATCTCCAATTTGTAGGCCAGGACTATAAAGCAATGACCTCCTTCTCATAATTTAAATAATGAGAAAATAGGTTCCCCAAAAATAGAAAGGTCCGTGCTTTTTAATGGAGAAAGATAAAACATTCAACAAGAACCAAGTCTTTGACAAGCATTCTAAATTGTCAATTCTGATTGGCTTTGAAGACATTAAGAAGTGGATCCTAAGACAAAAAGCCCAATAACACAGTGTCAGTTTTGGATTTTACGTACTTGATGTTATCACTGCAGATATAGAATACAGTACAGTATCAAAACTCTATAGGAGAGAAAGAAGAAACATGGAAACTGGTTAAAGAACATCAAAGTGGTAAAACTAATTTCACCATTCCTAAAAATAAAATGTACAACAACGTGGAAGCATCTCAATACCACTATTATAAGATCACTATCTGCTTGGTAGATTATTATTCTAGAACTTCATAAACTTTCTTCTAATTTCCAACCTTCTCTTAATTGTGGGCATTAGGTACATACAGTATAATCCACAGGAAACAATATTTAGAAGTTCTGAAACAGTCAAGAAAAATGTTTATGCAGTTCAAGAATAGGAAAAAATCCTCAGAACGGGATGAGGTGTACGAGTATATGTTTCTTCTCCTCAATATGTTCCCTTAGTAAAATTAATACAATTCTGCCTCTACAGTCAGTGCACTGATACAGCCAATGCCCTGTGTAGTAGTTAAAAGACAGGAACTGTGCCCAGGGCACTGGAAAATCACCTTAGGTGATTTTTAACCAGTTCAGTGTGTCAATAGTAATGATTAAAGAGATTGATTCAAATTGATTCAAATAGGATAAGAATTATAACTAGGTAAACAAACTCAAGCCATTATTTTGAACTTAAATTTAATAAAATTTTGTTTCTTTAAAGACATGGGAGGAAATTCCAAAGCTGTTATCATTATTAAATATATATTCTGGATATCTGTATATACAAAAAAGGGTCAATAAAAATAGAACCCTTCCTTGATTCCTTATAAAAGGAAAGGGTAGTTTGCTTTTTTTTCCCCCAGAGCTAGGTGATATTCATTAGGAAGGCACCCATGCTTAGAACAACTGCCTATTATAGATCATATGAATTGTACATTTACTTAAGTAGTCTTTCTGCACAGTTAAATACTACTGTGTTTCATAATTTCCATGTGAGATCATCTCTAGTTAACACCTCAATAAGTAGCATAGATTTTAAAGCTATTTAATGTGAAAAGCCTCCAAAATCTAAGCTAAAAATTTACAAAAATTAAATATATGATTGAATTTTATTTTTTATTGACTGGAATTTAGTAAGCCATTTTTTGTTTTATATTTCCATGTAGATGCTTACATCTGCCATGTGATTCTATTTTCCAGTAAAATACTCTGTATTAAACTCCGTAGAAAAGTATTGTTTTTCAATTTCATGTAAAGATATTGTTGAAATTTGGATGAGATTAGAATATTTGCTTCCTCCCACAATTAATTTTTTGCTTCTTTACATTGCTTGTTCTCCATACTATTTTATTATTTTATGTACATCTATAGATCTACCAATTTCCATATATCATGTCTCAAAACATACTCAGAAACTTTACTTAGGTAAGTTAATGTGCTCTTTTTTTCTTTATTTTGTTCTTTTTGTTGTGTTTGTCTGCTGAAATGATTCTTTTATATTGCTTTTTATAGATCCTCAGAAGATCTATATTTCATGAATTATCCATGCAATAATCTCTTGGGAGCCTTAATTAGTATTAAAATAGTTTACTGATCACAGCAAACTCTGTTTCACAACTTGATAAGTGACTACTTTCTGTTTACGTATTAAAGTTCACACATGGCTGAAACTGAAAGCTGAGGATCTAATTTTGCTTGGTGAGTATCTATGACATTGTGAGGTGCTTCAAATGATTTTCAAAGTTTGGAAAGACTGTCTGAAACATGGTTTCTCAATAGATGTGTAAAAATTCTGGCTATATATTTCAGAGTGTACATGTGCAAAATCATTGGGTAACTTAGTTTGAAAACAGTTTATGTCATCTTCACTGCTTAACAGCTGTTGCAGTATATACCTGGAAGCAACAAGATTCACATTCTGAGGTCTAAAACATGTTCCTTGCACTGAGGTCTGGGAGCATTCTCAGATGTCTCAATTGCCTTTGATTACTTCTACCACTTGCTGAAAACAACTGAAAGTATCCTGTTCTGGTTGCTCTAACATCGACAATGCCTTCTGAAATCCTGTCTTTTATGACTTAATTGCATCATTCTTAGAAAGGCACTCCAGAGACTCATGTTCAAACTGAATCTTTCATATTAAAATTAGAGGGTTTAGTGGCCTTATCGGAATTCTTTCTTTTTTCTTTTTTTTTCTTTCTTCTTTTTTCTTTTTTTTTTTTATTGTCCTGTGTTTAGGAAATCATCTGCGGTCCTGCGGTCCTTTAGGATTACAACCAATTTAACAAAGACTGAAAATTTGAGTTTCTATTTATCTCCTGGAAGTAAGATTAAACTATTGCCTCTCCTTGTTTCTTGCAGTTTACCTCGATGATATCCCTATTTTAGATACGTCTAAGTACTGTTTTTTCTCTAGTACTAGTCATGCAGTTCTCTAGAATAATGTGACCTTAGTCTTTTGAAATACTAATGAGCAGCAAAAGAAAATAGATGCACATAGTCGTGTCTTACTGTTGCTGACTTAAATGAGAAAAAATGTAAGGAGACAGTAAAAGCAGAGAGGGGAAAAATAAGGGAAAGAGAGGCATACAATTTTTTCCTAACTACAGAACAACAAGAATTTTTTTACCAGTGAATCAATAACAAGGAAAAGCACAAAAAACTGTGATTTATATATTATTTTCTGAGTTAATTGAGTCTCAGGATGATTTCAAGCCAACAGTTTGAACTGGAGGAGAGTTTGGCAAGGCAGTGGGACAACCTAGGGGCAATCAGCAGCAATCTGTGAGGGCGTATTATCACCTACTGGTAGATGTTGTTGTAGAATGTTCAATCCACTACTTCACTATCCATGCTCAGCTGGCACGGAAATAACTGCAGCCTCGAGCAATGACCACATAGAAGATCTGATACCCTCACTCAGCCCTTGCCAACATACAGCATTTTTGTGCGCTTTCAGATGAGACTTGGTGTAGTTTTAAAGCTTTATTTAAAATAAAGCTAAACTTATATGTCTATAATTAGTTTAATGCAAGTCTGTGGGATAAAAAAATGCCACCAAAATATACATCCTGTTAATGAAACGTGGGAGAATATCATTGTTTCACACAGAAATTAGAACACATCCTAATAAAACTCAATGGGAAGCCAGTTCTAATCACACAATTTAATTTTAGTCCTGAGATTAAAAATGGGCAGAAAACTCATAATTAATTAATTCCTGCAGGAGACCAACTCCAGATTTAGGATTTGAAAGGGGGAAAAAAATAAAGAAAAGGAAAAGTGGAACAACACCAAAAAAAAATCTCAAGTACAATATAAGCTACACCTTTTTTTAAAATACTGCTTTGGAAAAATAAAGATCGGTTCCTGCTGAATGTTGTATTGGGCCAACACATTGTTCCAAATATTTTTACCCTTATAGACTGAAAAGTCAGATATCATTACACAAGGAACTTTATTCAGTGGCTTTATGAAGATCTGCTATCTTAATGGTTGAAATTGACACACGTTTATGAAAGATATATACAGGAATTTAAATATTATTGGAATGTATAAACAATACACCTCATATTTTAGAAGACTAAGTTAAAAGATTCATTTAATTAGTTTTAAGGGTCAGAACTGTTGTCTTGGTTTCCACTTGTTTCTCCATGACCCTTCTTGCAGTGTGAGTCTCAAGGGAAACATGAATTAGATATTAGGTTTTTAGCATGTCTGGGAGGTTTACTCTGAGACAATATATTGATAAATATTATTTGGCAGCTCTGTAGATTTATGTCTAAGGCCTGGGGTGTGGGTTTTGATTCTTAAATATATATAAACATAAACAAAATATCATAGAGATCTCTCAAAGATGAATCCTGCCTGGTATACAAAATCCCCTTAAACTGTTTGATGAAGATAATAAATTTATTACTAAACTCCATCCCTGGTTTTATATACATAAATATAAAAATTCAAGTAGTTTGCATGTTGTTAAAGCCCTCTTATCAAAACTTTTTTTCCCTGTTCACTCTGCAGGATGAAAACAAGAATTAGGTTGGGAAGGCTAGGTCCAGAAGAGATGTAAGCTTCCAAAGATGTACTCAAAATTATGCAACTCAATGTGAGACTGAGCTTATGAAAAAGCTCTTGTATATCTCAGAAGTACTTACACTCCAAACTCCTTCGTAATGGACTGCAGAGTTTTAAAATACATACAACTTCTGAACATCTACTTTCATGTGGCTGGGAATACCCATGTAAGATTAAGTGTAGATACATTGCACACCTAACTGGAGGAATACACTGTTAGTTACCTGTTTGGCAGATGGTAGAAGAGTAGAGGGTTTGGTCTGACATTCCCCAATAAAAGTGTATATTTCTCTGTAAATGCAATTCAGGGCTGAGCTGGAAGAGACCCAAAAGGATCAGCTAGTCCAGTACCTATCCTTGCATAGGACAACCCCAAAATTGAGACCATGTGCCTTAGGGCATTGTCCAAATGCATCTTGATATTGTCAGGCTTGGCGTCATGACCACTTCCCTGGAGAGCCTGTTCCAGTGCTCCACTACCCTGTGTGTGAAGAATCTTTTCCTAATATTCAAACTAAACTTCTCCTGACACATCCTCCTTTCACTCCTTTGGGTCCTATCATTGGTCACCAAAGAGAAGAGGTCCTCCTTCCCTTCTGAGGAAGTAGTAAACTGCTATAAGGGCTCCCTTCGGTCTCCGCTTCTCCAGGCTGTACTTGATGCACCCCAGCACATGGCTCGCCCTCTTGGCTGCCAAGGAACACTGTTGACTCATGTTCAATTTGCTGTTGACCAGAACCCCCAGATCTCTTTCTACAGGGCTGCCCTCCAGTCCCCAGTCTCTATGTATATCCAGGTGTCCCAGGTACAAAATCCAGCACTTGCCCTTGTTCAACTCCATGCAACTGGAAATTGCCCAGCCCTCCAGTTTTTCTAGATCCCTCTGCAGGACTTTTTTGCCCTCAAGAGTGTGAGAAGCTCCCCGCAATTTCAGGTCATCAGCAAACTTAGTAAACCTTCAAGTCCTGCATCCAGATAATTTATGAAAATATGAATATGAAATTTATGAAAATATGAATATATAAGAGTACTGGTCTGAAAATGGATCCCTGTGGAACCCTGCTACACGGTGGTAACAAATGTAACCACATTCACTATGACCCTTTGAGCCTGACCCATCAGCCAATTGTGTACCCATTGGATTTTGTATTTATCCAGCTGTGTGCTGGACATTTAGTTTAGGAGGATACTGTGAGAGACAGTATCAAAAGCCGTACTGAAATCCAGGAAGATTACATCAACTGTTCCCTTTAGTCAACTAGGTGGGTAACCTTGTCATAGAAATAAAGTTTGTCAGGCAGGACCTTACCCTTATAAGCCCATGTTGGCTGGGCAATGGCTGTGTTGTCTTTTAGGTGTTTCTCAATAGCTCCTAGAATAATGTTCTCCATAATCTTACCAGGTACTGTTAACTGGGGTCATCCCTGCTGCCCTTCTTGAAGATTAGGACAACATTTATCAGCTTCCGGTAACTGATTCCTCTCCAAACTCCTAAGAACACTGAAAAATCATTGAGTCTCACTCTGATATCAGCCAGCTCTTTAAGTACCCTCGGATGAATCCCATCAGGCCCCATCGACTTATAGGGATCCAGCTTGAACAGCAAATCCCGCACAAGTTCAGAGTTGATTGGAAGTTTATGGTTTGCAGTCTTGATCTTCTAACCCAGGGCTCTGAGGATGCCCAAGCCCATTATTGATGTTGAAGATGGAGACAAAAAAAGCATTCATTGTCTCTGCTTTGTCTAACTCCCTGTTTATGTCGTGTCCGCACTCATCAAACAACGGGCCAATGTTAGTTCTGGCTTGCCTTTTATTATTAACATATTTTAAAAAGCCCTTTTTATTATCCTTCATGGTGCTGGCCAGCTTCAACTCTAATTGAGCTTTGGCCAGACGAGTACCCTACAGCAGTGGACAGCATCCCTGTAGTCCTCCTATGTCAACTGTCCTTATTTCCATGGGCTATATGCCTTCCTTTTATGCCTCAATTCCATTAGAAGATCTCTGGTCATCAAGGCTTGCTTTCTGCTACATCTTCTTCATTTCAGACATTTTGAATCATAGAATCATAGAATAACCAGGTTGGAAGAGTCCCACTGGATCATCGAGTCCAACCGTTCGACAATTTGGAATTGCCTTGTCCTGAGCTTTAAGGAGGTAGTACTTAAAAAAATACCACCATCGATGGATCCCAGCACCTTCAAAAACTTTTTCCTAATGACCTTACTAAGCAGTTCCCTGAGCAACCAGAAGTCTGCTTTCCTCATATCCAGACCTTAGGTCTTGCTTCAGTTTTCCTTCTGTTACCACTGATGTTAAACTTGACTGCTTCGTGGTCACTGTGGACAAGGCAGCCTCCAATACTTCACCCATAAGACTCTCTCTGTTAACAAGCAACAAATCAAGGAAGACATTTTTCCTGGTTGCTTCTCTCAACTTCAGTAACATGATTCATAGAATCATAGAATAGAATCATAGAATAGTTAGAGTTGGAAGGGACTTTTAAAATCATCTAGTTCCAACTCCTCTGCCATGGGCAGGGACTTCCCACTAGATCAGGTTACCCAAGGCCCCATCCAACCTGGCCTTGAAGAACTCCAGGAATGGGGTATCCACAACTTGCCTTGGCAACCTGTGCCAGTGTCTCACCACTATCATGGTGAAGAAATTCTTCCTTATGTCTAGTCTAAATCTGCCCTTCTCCAGTTTATACCCATTGCCCCTAGTCCTATCACCACAAGCCTTTATGAATAGTCCCTCCACAGCTTACTTGTAGGCTCCTCTCAGGTACTGGAAGGTCGCTATAAGATCTCCTCGTAGCCTTCTCTTCTCCAGCCTGAACAAGCTCAACTCTCTCAGCCTGTCCTTGTGTGGAAGGTGCTCCAGCCCTCTGATCATCTTTGTAGCCCTCCTCTGGACCTGTTCCTACACTTCCATATCCTTCTTATGTTGAGGATTCCAGAACTGGACACAGTATTTCAGATGAGGTCTCACAAGAGGGGAATAGAGGGGCAGAATCATCTCCCTCAACCTGCTGGCCACACTTCTTTTGCAGCAGCCCAGGACACAGTTGGCCTTCTAGGCTGTGAGTGCACACTGTTGGCTCATGTAAAGCTAGTCATCAACCTGCACCCCCAAGTCCTTCTCAGCAGGGCTGCTCTCAATCACATCATCCCGCATCATGTACTAAAATCGGGGAATGTCCCAACTCAGCTGCAGGACCTTGCACTTGACCACGTTGAACCTCATGAGGTTCTCACAGGTCCACTTCTCCAGCCTGTCCAGGTCCCTCTGGATGACATCCCATCCTTCCAGTGTGGTAACTACACCACTCAGCTTGGTGTCATCTGCAAACTTGCTGAGAATGCATTCAAGTCACTGTCGATATAATTGATAAAGATATTAAACGGCATCAGTCCCAGTACGGACCCGTGAGGGACACCACTTGTCATGGATCTCCAGCTGGACTTCAAGCCATTGACCGCTACTCTCTGAATACAACCATCCAACCAGTTTCTTATCCACCCATCAAATCCACATCTCTGCAGTTTAGAGAGGAAGATGTCGTCAGGGACCGTGTCAAACACTTCACAAAAGTCTAGATAGATCACATCCGTTGGTTTATGCATCTCAGCTGCTGTGGTTACGCCATCATAGAAAGCCACTAAGTTGGTTATACGGGATTTGAAGTCATCATCCAGAGAGTTTAGGAATCTTCTGGACCTGTTTGTACCCGCTGTGTGTTATTCCCTGTTAATATCTGGCAAACTGAAGTCCCTCATGAGGACCAGGGCAGATGGCTTAGAAGCATCGCTTGGTTTCTTAAAGAATAACTCATCAGTGTTTTTATCCCGGTCTAGCAAATAGCAGACTCCCATGGTGACATGTTTTAATGTGTTTGAGTCATCCTGCAGATCTTGGGAAATTGCTCAGTCCATCTGAATTAGGATACACAGTGATCCAAGAACTTTCTGGAGGAAAATGCAAGATCTTTAACTCTACGCAGAATCTAATTTCCTTACCATCCTTCTGTATCTAGTCACCTAAACAGATCTTTCGAAGGAAGACGAAAATGGTAATATTGCACAATCAAGACTATTCTACAGAGTACAACCTACAAGACAATCTTCTTAAGGAAGAGTGGCCTGGGGCTTTGGTCTTTGTTTCCTTGACTGCTTCTGTGCTTTAATATCTGATAGAAAATGTATTTACCTGTCAAGGATCAGTACCTCAAATGCTTCTTCCATTCTTTCTCATTTGAGAATTTCCCATTTGCAGCAAATCAGCTAACAAATTTTCAAGGTGGCAAAACAGTACAAGAGAGGGATAGTGATCAGCTGTTCTAGCCAACCTCAATGCAGCAATTTGTGCTGCTGGTACTGCTGAGAGCAGGAAAACAGAGAGGCTTCCTTGTCTCCTCCTTCAATAGTTCCCTCTCTGCCAGTCCATCAATTATGCTTTGTATTGTGAAAGTTCCATTTTAGATGGAGCTCTAAATACCTGTATTGTGAGTTTTTTGACTATGACCTCCAAAGTTCTTGTCTAAGCTGTTACCCAGAAGGAAGCGAGCATTTCCAAAATACTGTAATCTGCCTCTCCTGGCAGCTGTGCCTTTTTTGGAATTACAGCTGTGAGGCTTATGCCTGCATGTGGGCATATTGACTTATCACAGATATCACATAAATTGGTAACACCTGATCTCACAAAACACCATAACACAAAATGTGACTAAAAAGGTAAAACCCCAAACAAATTAAGAAAAAAATAAAAATAAGAGAAGGCCAGACCTTAGCATTTTGACAATATTCTGTAAATATTCAGGAAAGACATTCAGTGTAAATTACAGAATGACAGGATAACTCAGATTGCAGAGGAACTCAGGTGTCTTGTCAAAATTTCCCAAAGCAGGGGCAAGCTGTGAGATCATGAACCTCTAAGGACTGAGACTTTGGAAAAAAAACCCTTTTCTTTAGGCAACCTGTTCCAGTGGTTGTTGATCCTCATCATGAAAACTTTTCTCATATCCAATCAGGTAGATACTCTTACGCTGTTTCTGACCATTTGCTTTACAATGAACATCCATTTTCTCTTATCCTCCTTCCTTCCATTCCTGTAAAGAGACTGTCTCTGTCTTGATGATTTTTTTCCCCTGGTATTAGGAGAGTGCTGTTCAGTTTCTCCAAAGCTGCCTCTTTTCAAGCCAAACAATTCCAGTGCCTTCAGCCTCTCCTCATCACGTGTAGCAGGACCCCAGGCAGTCTTTAAAAAGAAATATATGACATGCCACTGAAGATGGGATCTCATGTAGCAGAAATAGCTAAAGGAAAAAACAGCTTGCATTAACAGCTGAATTCTGTGTTTTCTGCTGAATGTAATGTTTCTCTGTAGTAGGTCAAATTTTGTCTGTTAAACCAATAAACAAACTACTCTCTTTAATTCTTCCATTGTAGTGTTTGTGATATCTATTTTACATGCTACATCTGTCTTTAAGAAAATATGAAAGCAAGAGTGAATGAGAAATTAAGAGAAAACAAACTTTTTTCCAAATGTACTGCTATTTGATGAGAATAAGAGAAATTGTAGTAATTGACTAGAGGGAAATAAGCAGCCACAGATCTGTCCATGCTGTGATTTCAAGAACTGTCCTGATTTCTGACTTAGTTGTGAAGTAAATTATCATGTGAAGTAAATTACCATGGTAAATTACTAAGAGAGTGGTGAGACATTGGAACGTTGCCAAGGGAAGTTGTGGATACACCATCGCTGGAGGTATTCAAGGCTAGGTTGGATGGGGCCTTGGGCAGCCTGATCTAGTGGGATGTCCCTGCCCATGGCAGGGAGGTTGGAACTAGATGATCTTTAAAGTCCCTTCCAACCTAAACTGTTCTATGATTCTATGAAATTATATAAGTTTTTCCATGATGGTCTTACAACTGAGTTGAGCCTTTGGCATGATTGCATCTTCCCCATAATAAGAAAAGAGAGCAAAACTATAACATTAAATAAGATAATTAAAGATAATGTAGTAGCAGCAAGAATGCAAAAATTTTTGCTTTCTGACACAGATCTTATTTGAGATAATGTGATATAAATACCCACTTAGTATCACTCAAAAAGAAGAGGAGGAAGAGGAAAAAGAGAGCAAAGAAGATGGTGAAGGTTCTAGAGCACAAGTCTTATGAGAAGCAACTGAGGAAGCCAGAGTTATTTACTCTGGAGAGAAGGTGGCTGAAGGGAGACCTTTTAACTCTCCACACATACCTGAAAGGAGGTTCTAGAGAGGCAGGTGTTGGTCTCTTCTTCAATATAACAAGTAGTAGGAGGAGAAGAAAGAGCCTCAAGTTGTGCCAGGGCAAATTTAGACTAGATATTAGGAAACATAACTTCACTGGAAGAGTTGTCAAGCACTGGAACAGGCTTCCCAGGGAAGTGGTTGAGTTACCATCTCTGAAGGTACTTAAAAGATGTGCAGATGTGATGCTTAGGGACATGGCTTCCTGGTAGACTTGGCAATGTCAGGTTTATCGCTCTACATTATGCTCTTAAAGGTCTTTCCCAGGAGGAAAGGAGAAAGAAGGAGAGGGAAGAGGAGGGGAGAGGAGGGAAGGAGAGGAGACAACACGAAAACGGTTTTTTATGTTTTTTACTTTTGCCTTCAGTCTCATGAAACAGAATTACAAAGGTCTGTGATGAATACGTTTCACCTAAACATGAAAAACCCAGCTCAGGATTTTTTCCTTCCTTTTTTTTCCTTTAAATTTTATATTTCTGTGGTTTTCAGAATTTCTTCTGTGCAGAAAATCAAGCCTGTAAGAAAGTTTCTAGATTCCACTTAATTTCAGAAAAAAAAATTATCAAAATCCCATTTGAAATATCATTCTTTCAACAAAATTGTACAGTTCCAAAGTTCTAGGTGAAAAAAGGCATTGCTGAAATGACTTAGAATGCTTTGGAAACTGAATGCAATAGAACAGAGAAAGAATTAATAAAACCAAAAGATTTTACTCCAAGCAACAGAAAATGTTCTGATTCTTTTCTTGGCACAGACAAAACTTTTAAGACTTTAGGATAATCTTTTGTGGATACATTGTTTACAAACAAGATATTTCCTCCAAAAAAGTTGACCGAACCTGAAATATGCCCTACAGAAACCAACAGGGACTCAGAGGGTGTCAGGCATTCTATAAGACTACACTACTGTTATAGAGTTTGATTAACTTAACTTAGCAGAAATACAAACAGTTTGAAAATGGTGCTACAACACAAACTCCCATTTAATGAAAGTTTCTCTGAATCATTGAACCAGATTTTTCTTGTACAATTTTGCTGAAGTTGCACCAATACCAATGAAGTAAGACTCTGCCTCCTGCTATGTGTTTTATTTCAAATGAAAATTGTAAATGCAGGAAAATTGAGAGTGTGGGAGAAGGAAGTAAAGCATATGAATATAAGTTTCATAGAACAGGAAAGAATTAGTGTTACTTTTTCTCAAATCAGAATCTGCTGAGTGTATTTATACTATCATTTTCTTCATATCTACTTCAGCCTAAGAAGCTGAGCTCATTTTGTGTGGAGATATCCTAGAGATGCCCTAGAGATAAGACATCCCACATTGTTAGCCTCTGTCTTGTGCAGTAAATTATTGTGAAAAAAGTATTTAGTCCAGGAATTACTCCTACATGATGCTGTCAAACCTCTCAAAGGCTACTCTGACTTTCTCCCTTTAAGAAGAGTCACTATCTTTCAATAGTCTAAGTTTTGAGAGCAACAACTCACAGTACCTCTACAAACACCAGTTCAGAGTTCGATGCATCTATGCAACACCATGTGCTTCCATCTACACTGCAAAAGGTTATCCATCCTCCAGCAGGAGGAAAATACACAGCAAGATATAGAGAGAATTTCCTCTCTTCTGTCCTGTGAACTAAGCCTCCAAGGAAACAAAGAAGCTTGGCTATCCTTTTTGCCTATTCCTCCACCAAGACCAACTAAGCAGCCTGGCATTTTCAAAAAACACATGGAGCTGAGGCCCCCCCCAAAATATTATTCTTTATCTGTTTGATAGTACATCCAAAAAAAGCTATCTCGAATATATATTATTCAGACTGCAAAAGCAAATGTTCAAGTGCTAAGAACCAGCAGATGCCTGTTCCCTGTAGAAGCTAAATTCAAGCTTCTAGCACATTTCTCCTGTGCGTTGAGGAAAAGAAGCCCTTTGTGGAAGTAGTATCCCCCTGTGTAATTAAAAATGTGCTTAAAAGAATGTTATGGCCACTTGCCACTCTTGGGTGCACATAAACACAAGCATGCAGTCTTCCCTCCTTCCCTGGCTTCGTGCATGCATCAGGCATCCTTACATACAACTGCCTTTCCCAAAACACTTAGACTGAACCAGCAGCCAGGATTTCTTAGCTTTGATAGTTCCTTGTAGGTTGGGTAAGAAAACACCATTTGACTAGTAACTTAGCCAACCTAGAAGCTTACCAGTTTCAGTAACGATGTTGAGCTAACTAGATACTAGTTTCAGGAAAAAAAAGTATCGCCCTTTTGTTGGTTATAAGCAGGGACAGGAAGGATTCTATGTCTATTGCCATAGCAAGTTCAATAGATCTGCATTCACCTATATTTTCTAACATTTTTATTTCTTTTATACTAATACAGTGGCTTAAGCTTTTTGAAAATTATTGAGTAAGAAGATCTATTAAAATACTGAATCTCCATTTCTTTTGAAAGTTAATTACAATTTGGAAGAGCCAAGAGAAAAAAATGGATTTCTGTTGACAACAGTGTGACAGACTTTTTGTGTTGGATGATATAACCGTAACTTTCATGTTCTGGGTAGACGCAGATGACTGTAATATCAAAAATATCTTGAATATGCAAATGCACATATTTATGACAAAACTTTTTATTTACTTTGTGCCAGAGGCAAACAATAAAGATGACACAGTTCCCTGGAGTTTCCATATCTCTGCCAATGATCCCAGATATAACAGATTCTGAATTAAAACTTCTTCAGTATTTCTAAGGTAGCTTGTTAATGTATACAAAATAACTTTTTTAGAAGAAAAAAGTTTTAAAAGTCAGGCTGAAATATTGTTTTTTCATATCCATTTGGGTTGGTTTACAATAAAATATTAACAAACATGATCACCATTCATCAGAAATCTACATGATCATTTTTCAAACGAAAAATTTCTATGAAATGGAAGTGTTGTTTTTTTTACTTATCTGAATGTTATGTTTTAGATCAATTAAAATAAACTTTAAATGCATTAAATGAATTTGTTGTCAAAGTTAATAATAAAATGAAACACTCAAACGTCCAGTTTGTAGTCAACTTAGTGAACATTTTTCTAAGACTATATCAGGAAAAGGTCAATTTTTACACGTGAATAACTTGAATTTGTATTTCAGAGTCATATGCTTTAGTCCCTGCAGCAAAACTTTCAACTGAGCAGAAAATATTTTTCCAATGAGCCATTTCCTAAAACAATCACGTAAATGTAGATTTTACACTGCATGAGCTACCACTGTGACAATTTACCATGATTTAACTTTCAAATTTGAAATTGCTGACATGATGACAAAAATGACAAATAACAAGAACAAATACATTACAGGAAAGGACAGGGCAGCATTCTTTTTGTAATTCTCACAGAATTGTGTCAAATGGACATATAGGTCCTGTTATGGATAATTATCTCATACCTTTGTTCAATTCCAGTTTCATACTGCGTATAATAATTTACAGCTTTGAAGAACAAGAGTCACCTCCCCAAAACATTTCATTTCCATTTCTAGATACTCCTTCATGTTGTTGCTAAGTCTTCATTCCCAACATTTTATTTCACAGATCAGTTGCTTTTCCCAGTATTTTTTTCCCTACAGTGTTATTTCTAAATGAAACAGTCTCAAAGTATTAGCAATTTCTCATATTCTTTTAAAATATTATTTTGAAAATTAAGACATAAGGAATTTCATAATATCATATTTATTATAATTTAATATAAAGAGGCTTACTGAAAATTTACTCCCCCTCAATATCTGAACATTTATTTTCATATAACCATTTTGAATTTTAGGATTTCCAAAATTTTCCATTTCACTGATATTTTTGCATAGGGCAGGAAAAAAGGAAGTTGTTTTCTGACAAACTGATATATATACATAGACAATCTTTGGTGGAAAGGAACATGGTATAGCTACTCTTGACTTAAAAAACAACATGCATGTGAATAATAGAACTGAACTGAAAATTTGAAAATTTTGATTGCTGGATGAATATTTTTATTATTTCTCATTTATTTGCTTAGATATATTCAATGTTGTTATCAATATATTCTCTTTACATGTTAGATACACAAGAACCTGATTTTGTTATGCACAAAACTAACAAGAAATAAACTTTTAAGCAATTATTCCTACTGTGATATCCACCTTTTTGCAGTTTATGACAATATAATGATGAATTGTCTTGCAGTAACATTCACTGAAGTCATGAAAGGTTAATAACTCATTTAAACATTCATTACATGTCCCTATCAAAGTCATCTTAATTTCACAAAGACATCTAAGTTTGTCTTTAGGGAAACACTCTCTCAGGATTCAAGTGTGATTCTTTATTAACAAAATGGCAAGTGCAAAGTTACATGTCAAAACCCTGACTGATGATGCTGCAAATTGGTTCTTCCACCAAAGCAGAAGACTTTAAATTACTGCTTTTTAAAGGTGTGCTCCCTCAAAGGCAATTAATGTGTCAGTTGTCAGTCAGGATTATTTAATTTCCCAGTGAGGGCTAAGAAAATGGGCATAGCAGATTGATGAAGAGAACGTGGTGCTGCCCTCAAGAGAATCCTCATAATGTTGATGGTTTTCTACCTTTATTTGGTCTAAAACTTAAGAACAGAAATTTCAGTGTCTCTATAGTATTTGGAAAGCTCTAAAAAAAAAAAAAAATTAAAACCCTGATCTTCGTAGGAACACATTTTTCCTAGGCATTAATAATTTTCCCCATGCAAGTCAGAAATAAGCATGATAAAATTCCTATTTGCAGTATATCTGTTTTGATATTTACCTTTTTGACAAGCTATGTCCTAGACAGCCCCGTCTCAGAAAGAACTGTAGTTCACCTAAAAGTTGTAGGCAACCAGATTTTCAGTATTCCTTGTACTGTGATTCCAGGCAATGATTTTGAACTAATGTCCTGTACCTTAGGAATGTCAAAGTGTTCTGGGCATCTACTTTTTTTTTTTTCCTAGTTTAAATCAGAAATTCACTGCAGAAGTGAACCTTTAAGTTGAATCCACTTAAATGCGGCTCAGTTCACATTGTGCAGCATTCTCAGAGTGCATCAGCTGGATTTCTTACAGATGAAATTAAATTTGAAAATGCAATCCAGGATGCACTCTGACTGATATCAGTGATTCAGACCATAAGACCTCACTAAAGCTAGTCTGAACTACACTCTTAGAAATAGCAGTGTGGACATTATGTTCGCAGCACCAACTACTGCAGTGTATAAAACCATTCTGACTGAACCATGGCATTTGCCAGTGTACACATAGCTCAGGTCACTCCTGCTGTTGCTGTTCCAGTTGTCATCCCATAGACAGTTTTCCAAAATATAAATATTTCAGCACATCTGCAAGGAGTGTTGTGTTTGGAGTAAATTCAGAGAAGCTGAGAAATAGAGACCATGCAGGTAACTTTGTGTGGAAACTGTCATTACAGTTGTATTTTCCTCCTTGCAAGTCCAGATGCCTCAAAAAAAAATGAAACAGCATAAAAACACACCCCTGCCTTTCAACAGGACAAATGTTTGCTATGTATACAGATGGGATTTGGTGAACCCAGAGGGGCAACTTACAGAAAAGCATGCGTAAGTTTTCTAGAAGAATGAGGCCATATGCAGCTTCACTCCATTCTCCAAATAAATATGATCATCAAAATTGCTGTCCTATATTTGTCAGATTAAAATTTGCAGTATGTGGTATTACTTAGATCTATTGTTCTTCATTTTATTGATTCACAATTCAATAGTTCAGCCTTTCAGTAACAAAACACAGTATTTCCAACAACAGTAAAACAGATTTAAGTAATTCCACTTTAAAATTCTTAAACATGCAGAGTTGTTTAAGAAATTGTAATCAAAAGAACTGTCCCAGTTCAGCCCCACAAACGCCAACAGATCAACAGTGAGCAATGTAGTCCTGTTTCTCCCCTGCCACAGGGAAAGGGGAAAGAAGAAAGGGAGAAAATTTTAGTTAAACAGTAACAGTGAAAGGGAAAATAATAAAATTAATACAAAAATAATGAAATACACACAAATATATACAAAACCAATATTGAGCTTCCCCTATGAGAAACACATCACCACAGATGCTACAGAGCAGGCACTGTGAAGTCACAGACTACTCAGCAGCAGACAGGAACTGGATTCATGTGCTGGTTTCAGGATTGTACTGACTGAGATCTAAGGCAGAAGGACAGATGGGATTCTCCTCGGACAATGGCCAAGAAGAGAGCTTCACCCATGTTATCCCTTAGCTTTATACTGATTATGAAGTATATAGAATGAAATACTTTGCTGGTCAGTTTTGGGCTATCTGTCCTGTCTGCTCTTCCCTGTAGGTGCAACCCTTTTTCATCTTTCATTTATGGAATTTCAACAACTTTAGCAATGGTCTTGGTTTTAATAAGTACAAAAGAGGGTGTCTCTGCAGCTCGTTCATCCCATTGCCTTAGTAATAACTATAAATATAAAGTGTTATGACATCTAAATGCAGACACTGTCTGAAAAACACGTTCTTCAGAAAATGCAGTCACTTAGAAAAGGTTTGGCTGAAGACTTAGAGAATTGGTTCTGTTTTAGCACAAATCAAGGCAAGAACACAGTGTTCCCTTGAAACTGAGGCTGTCGTTAAGTGGAGTATAAAAGATAAGGTCTGTTATTGCATTCTCGTCAACCAGACATTTTATATCAGAACAGGAACCAAAACACCCTGTACATAGGTTTCTTGTACGGCAAGTTTCTTTCTAAGCAGTGACATAGAATCATAAAATTATTAAGGCTGGAAAAGATCGCTAAGATTATCAAGTCCAACTGTCAGTCCAACACTACCATGCCTACTAAACCATGTACCAAAGTGCTATGTCTACAAGTTTTTGAACACCTCCAGGGATGGTGACTCCACCACTTCTTTGAGTAGCCTGTTTCAATGCTTCACCACTCTCTCAGTAAAGAATTTTACTGGAAAACAGATAATATCAGTTTAATTTTTCACCTTGCAGCACTTGTGTTCCACTTGATCAATAAGTAAGAGATGCCACAGTTTTATTTTCCACTTTTCCCCTTCCAAGACATCTGAGAAAGATTTGAAATTTGAAATGTAATCTAAATGACACAGTTTTTGGTAATCATTACTGGATGTCATATTGCCTTGAAGAAAGAATGCATTATCTTTCAAAAATCTAGCCCAAGAGGTGTATAGACACTAACGTGCTTCCATTACAAGCCAGGCCGATACAGGATTCTATACAAACACACAGTCCTCTAGTCATGACCCAAAACTTGTCACAGTCACAGACCCAAAAATACTGAATTGAATAGGGATGCTATACTTGTTACGCTAATGCCAAAAGCTTTTTGTTTTCTGCAAACTTCCCTTTTCCCCAGATTTTATTAAAAGGTCATTTTTTAACATAAAAATATATCCAATTAAATTTAATTACATGTCCACATACCTTATTGATATTTATATTCAAGAGGTCCATTATGTGCATGCAAGCATACTTTGACAGTCTTTGTATTTCTCTTCTGGAGCACAGAACAAGGTTCTCAAGGTTGAAAGTCACTCTCAATACACTCAATCATGTGTGTTAAAATATTTAATAACATTTTGCTTACTGGAAGGCTTGCCTGAGAAAGCACTATTTTCTGAATCATCTCTATTGTGCTACCTGCATCACTTTAAAATTCATTTTTATCTGAGTCATCTTATTCTTTTTGCAGCTTGACAGAGTAGCTTGAGCTATTGTCGAAAATAAAAAATATGTTTTTAATTCCTCATCATGTGAAAAATACCATGCCCAATAACAAGGTTTTCCTTTGTTCATTTCTTCCAATATTGAAAGTGGTCTTGTCTTCACTGTAGTAATCTCCACACACTTATGGAGTGTCTAATAATAAAGTCATCCATACTTAAAGCTGCTAGAAAAGAAAAAAAGACCCTGACTTCTGCACTTGTTATGTCTCCTTCTTGTGGGAGGCCTTTTTGTTGCTCCCATTCTGAAATGCAAGATTCACTTCATGGATTAACAAGAGGAAAAAAAATTCTATGCATAAAGTGGGAGCTGAATCAGATGGCAGCTGCACTCTGAAATCAAAGTGATGGAAAGATCCTTCCTCTGCTTTATGACTATGTAAAATACTTGCACATCTTCAGGAAAGAAATAATTACCGGACATCCAAAGAATTTTGGGAAAACAAATTTTCTCTGAAGAGGGTTATGCAACCCCCTTGGGCTGGGGTGATATTATGCCAGACAGCGATTCTCCAGAGTGACATAAATACTGCCAATTTTTATCCTATTCCAGGGAGGAAACCTGTAGGCTTGGCACAGCTTTTGCATTTAACAGCATTCTTGAAATTGTACCTTTTAGTTCAACTTATGTGAAAGATGATGTCACTCATGGCCAAACTGGTTTTTATCTTCAAATTCATATTTGACTGGAAAGTTGGCAAGAGGAATAAGAAGAAGAACCAGGCAAGAGCTAAGAAAAAAATGTGTTTCCTACATTTTTATAAACTGACTTTCACAGATATCCCAAGAGCAAGCAAACCACTGAGGTCTACACACAGCTCCAGGGCCAGAATATAAGCATCTGGTACGGTTTTATTTCTGGACCTAGCTTTGGGTGTTTCTGGACATTGGGACTAAGGATACAGTAATTTTATTAATTTTTTCCAGCCATTGAAGCTCAGACAAAGATGACCTCCATGTCATTCTTTCAACTTACATGACATCTCTGACTTTGTGTCTGTCCTCCTCTTCAGGACTAAATAATTCTGTATTATTCCTGCAACTTGCAGAGCAATCATTCATGGAAATGTAAACCAGGTATATTTGCAGCACCACATCAAATTTCTTCCAGCACCCTAAATGCTTTATGTATTCCCATATTCAATCTAAATGCAGTTCTGATCCCGCTGAAGCCAGGAAACCACTTGTCACCAGATTCGATGAAAGAAGAAATGGCAGAAAGTGAGGCAAGGTAAGGCAAGGCAAGAAGAGAAGAGGAGAAGGGAAATGATCTTGTCACTGTAAAGACATAAATGTTAATTAAAGCTATGAACATTCTAAAGGGAAGACACAACTGGAAAATCACACACACACAGATTAAAATTCATTTGTTTAAATTGCCTAACTTCACTGGCACTTTTTTAAGGAAGAGCTGTATTTTATAAGGAAAACATAAAAACCAACAAGAATGCCTTTGAGGATTTAATAACGAAGCACACTTTTCCCACCAATGCTTTTTTTCACATGTTAAAAATTTTCAATAACATAAAATGCATATTTGGATGAGTTTTAACAAATTGCAAATAGGAATGAAAGAAACACCAAAATCTGCAAACACACTGCGTTGTTCCTTTACTGAAGAGATATCTCTGTAGGCCAAAGATGAAAGAGATAATGCATTTTGAAACCAACTTGCTCCTTCCCATTAACATCAGCAAGGTCAAAGAAAGGGAATACATGTAAGAAAACAGACAATTTGTTTCTCTTCCCTTATCCAACTGGGAAGTGATAGATCCTTAAAACCATTTTCAAAAGTAGTCATACAAACCTTAGCTATTAGAGCTACAGTCCCTAGTCTGATTATTGCCTTTTCACCTAGATGATTGTTGCTTAATTTTACGTTTTCACTTAGCCAGAGAGATCCTTTCGTAAAAACAAAACTATCTAGCAGTGACCTTAAACTTATAGAAATCTTAACAGCTCTGAAGTCAGACTCCAGATTCCCAAGGAAGTGGCAGAGCAGTGGTCAACAGAGATCTATGCTTCTGAAGTGTTTAGAGTAAATATAAAACAGTGTAGTTGTAGAGCATAGAATGATAGAATAGTTTGGGTTAGAGGGAACCATAAAGTTCATCTAGTTCCAACCGCTCTGCGATGGGCAGGAACACCTCCTACTAGATCAGCCTGCCCCAGGCCCCATCCAACCTGGCCTTGAACACCTCCAGGGATGGGGCATCCACAACTTCCTTGGGCAACCTGCTCCAGTGCCTCACCACTCTTGTCATGAAGAAATTCTTCCTTCTGTCTAGCCTAAATCTGTTCCTCTCCAGTTTATACCCATTGCCCCTAGTCCTATCACCACAAGCCTTTATGAATAGACCCTCCACAGCTTTCTTGCAGCCCCTTTCAGGTACTGGAAGGTCACTATAACATCTCCTTGGAGCCTTCTCTTCTCCAGCCTGAACAAGCTCAACTCTCTCAGCCTGTCCTTGTGTGGAAGGTGCTCCAGCCCTCTGATCATCTTTGTAGCCCTCCTCTGGACCTGTCCCAACAGCTCCATATCCTTCTTGTATTGAGGATTCCAGAACTGGACACAGTACTCCAGATGACGTCTCACCGTAGAGGGGCAGAATCATCTCCCTCAACCTGCTGGCCACGCTTTTTTGATGCAGCCCAGGATACAGTTGGCCTTCTGGGCTGTCAGCGCACACTGCTGAGGATAATGTTGGAGAAAATGTGTCATGAGGAAGGAAATAGAGTCGAGTGGCTGACAGCCTCATGAGGAGTTTGAACACTAGTTTATTAGGTGGTTTTGAGGTTTTTTAATTCCTCTTGCAAAACAGCCTTGCTAATAAAATATGTAATGATCCTTTCTTACTAGTACTTAGCCACATGAATGGACTGTGATAAGTATTTTAGATTTTCACCAGCTGAATAGACCTATTATATACCTGTGCCTGAAGTTAATATATTCCACTTAAACAAAGCTTCTCCCTCAAGGTGTTGTCAAAAGAAAAAAAAAACCCAAACCACAGGAAAACCTTGTTTTTCTACTGTACACAAGCATAGTATTCACAACCCAAGATCCTAAGTGGGAAAAAAAAAAGCATTCATTGTGAGAGGTAAGTTTGATTCTTGCATTCTGCACCAGAGAAAGCAACTTAACCTGAATGCTCACTCTTTGATTTAATTCAGCTTTATCAGTTTCCCACTAAATAGATCACTGAGAATCCTATTCTAAACTGCTTCCTTTCCTCATACACAGTATAGTAAGCTTAGGTACTGAATTTCGTCCTGAGGATTCAGGTAAGCGATGAACCATCTTACTTAAGTTCTGCCTAAGCATTACAAACATCTTAAACATTGCAACACACAGGAAGATCTATGCATATCTCACAAGTAATTTCAAATCCCGAAACAGAATTTCAGTGAGCTGTTTATAGGTCATGTACCTCCCCTTTGCATAACATAAAATCATTGAAAGAGAGCACAGACACAAGTATCTAAAAGAAGATGTCAAGAGAAGTATAAAGAATGAATTACTATGTGAGGAACAAGTCTGTTTCCTTTAAAAGGCATAACCGGCAGCAGCCTGGTAGTATTTCAGTGATGCCAGGAATATCACATGTGTCTTAGGTACAGTGTCTCTAAACCTACCAGCCATGTAAATCAGTTCTTCACACTCATTATGCATAGCGCCTTGAAGTTATACTCCATGTCTTTTTAAGTTGTAGAATACGAGGTGGTTGGAAGTTAATACCAGTTTTCCCATGTGCACTGGCTTTGGAAACTGGCATGGCATATCCATTTAGGATTCAAGTAGACTGAACAGAGCACAAAAGTGCTTTACATATATTAACTCAGCAACTCTACAACAAAATTGACAGGTAACTTAACAGGAGACATCAGTATAACATTTCAAGAAAAAGCTGGTGCCAGCTTTAAACCTGAAAGAAGGAGGAATGGTTTGAGGAGAGGAAACTAAAGAAGAAAAGATTTGCAGAGGATAAAGCGTGCTCAGCAAATGAAAATAATTCAAATAAGACTGAAAGCAGAATATACTGCAGAGACTGTCAGGCAAATGGCAGAGTGAACTAAGGTAGCCAACAGGAAAGATGGAGTATTAAATATATGCAGACACACATATATATATGAGTGTTTCTAAATATACATAAGTTATATAGATAGGAATTATCTCTTTGAAAATACCCATATACTGCATTTGTTCTACATCTAGCACTGGCTTTCACAAGAAGAAGCCACTGTTTCTCCTCCCATATATGTCACAGGTACCTTTAAAAGCTCCCAGTTGCCAGCTCCTTCAAAGCCATGCATAATCCACAGAATGCTCCCATCTCTTCTGTCATCCCTGGTATAGGCATGCCAAGGAGTTCTGCAAGGAGAGAAAAAGTTGAAGGAAACCTTGAAATAAGAGGATGTCCAAGGCCAGATCTATGCAGGAAGTGATGGCAGTTACAGGGTGAGGTTAAGAGGAAATAAGTATACTTACAGGGCATCTGGCTGCACTTTGAAGGCAGGAAGCTTAGTGGAAAGGGTGTGACGCAAGAAAGTTCCTGAAATTCTTCCCTTCATCCACCCACACTCTGGCAGGAGTTTCCATGAAAAAGCATGGTATACTGATGAGGTAATTCGAAATATATCTGGGAATGTACAGGAACAACCTTAATTTATTTCAGAAAAGATGAAGAAAGGAAATGTTCTAAAAGTCTAGAAATTCTTTTGAAATATATTTCTTTACAAATAAAAAAATCCAGTCTGGTAAAGATTGTATTTTGTACAAAATCCAATACACTTTAGGTAGTACTATGCTGTTTCTCAGACGGACTACTAGAGAGAAGATATAGATATTTGAAGCTTATAACTGATTTATGACATTGGTCATGGTGGGTATCAGGGAAAAGTAATGGTTTTCTTCTGTATCTTCTAAAATACCATAGTAAAAGAAATATTTTCTGAAATATGATTCAGTTCAACAGTACTTTTTAAAAAGACATATTCTCTATTAGATAGAATATTCAACAGACAGTCCTATAGCATATGTGGCTGAAAATTTTCTGAGTTTTCACTTGGGAACTTCCTACTTTGAAATTCTGATTATTTTTTGTTGAAATTTGCTTACAAAATGCTTACACTGACCCAAAGTACTAGATTTCAGAATTTTATATATATTTAGTGGTAGTTTATCATTTTGTTGAACTCAGTTCAGTCTTTGATTAATTTTAATTAGCTGAAACTCATACCTATGGAAAATTTGAATGGTATATATTTGTGGCAATTTAAATTAAGATATAGTTCAGTTCCAGTTAAGCTGATACTTGAATTCAGTTGCATGCATAGTCCTATACAAATCACTTAGACAACTCACAGCCTGTGGAAGTTTAAAAATCAGTAGAGAGTTATCTACTGATTTATGAGGTATAGACAATATCCCGATTATTATTCTCTATTTATACAGAGAAGATTTTCTGGGTTTTTTTGCTATGTGCAATTGTTAATGTATTCCTTAGAATCCTACTTTGTTTCAGATGTTGAATCTTAATTAAATCTGTATGCAGTGGGGACAAATTGAACTATTTCCCTCTGTATGATTAGCTGTTTCCTCAGCCTAAATAAAGAAATTTAGCTTACACCAATTGTGGCAACTTTATATATCTCATTTATACGAAACTACATAGAAGCTCCCTAACACATTTTTCAGTAAACTGGAGATAAGATTATCATAAGACGTTACACAAGGGAAGCATAATACGTGGAAGAAAACATATCATTAATGTTAAAGAAATTATATAAAAGTGGCAAGCAGAATGCTGTAAAATGAAGTTGAAATGCATTTTTTATGATTATTAAAATAGATACTTATCTTACAGTTCTTAAGCAGATCAAATGAAAATCCAGGGTAATAAAAAAGGAAATGAGACACTTCATAACATAGCTAAAGAATGGATCAGACATGAATTTAAATGATTCATTCATATTTGTTTGTTATGAATGTAAAATAATACCAGTAGAACATGAATGCAAAGCAGAGTTAATTTAGGCTGACTAATTGGCTCATGCATGTATGAATACCCTGACAGAAATTTGGACATTACTTTCCTTGAATAAAATTGCACATTACTTTCTTATTCACTTTCTCTGTTTTATATCGGCAAAGCGCCATTTAAACTAAATTAGCACTATGCAGACAATATGAGAAGCTATTTATACTTTCACCTTTGAAAATCCAGTGCTTGTATGAACAAAATAAAAGTCTATGGTAAGACCAATTGTAACATACAAATATATTCCTATCTATGCTTATGAAATCATTAAATTTTGTCTATTGAAATATTTCAAGAGAATATATTAATGTCATTTCAGAATAACTGTCTGATGCTATTTTTCAACTCCACTGTGTATTCAACATAATTATCAACAGAATAATTCCCTGATGTCAAAAGGCTGAGTTTATTAATAATGATGATGATGATAATACGTGATACAAACCTGAGCAATAAAACAATTGAGGGTGCTTCCTTGTCAAAAAGAGAGGGGAGCAAAGTGGATGCAAACATTAGCTTTTATCAAAGATTATGCAACAGCTTCAGGATAAAAGGATGAAAGGATGAAGTTTTTAGAACAGCTATTATGCCAAGTTTATTTGACATAAAAAAGCCATTGATAAGCCAGGTTAAATCTCCAGTGCATAGTAAAGAGAGCTTAATATTTGAATGTAAAAGAGAAGCAGGTTGCATAGTTTTCGGAATCAGGCATATTCAATCAATATAAAAAGCTTTCCTTGCACAACATTTTCACAGGTTCCCCTGGAAATTTCATATTCAGAGATAGTTTAGATTTAGGCTCTATTGCATACACATTCACATTTTACAGAGTGTGAAAGAATTAAAAAAAGAAAAATTATATACCTTATCCTGCGCTGAAATCAGGCTAAGGATTAAATCAGGCTTTTCTTCCTTAGCCAATATCTGAAAAAGAAAGAAAACTGTAATTTCCCTGGTAATTCTAATAATTCAGTCCTAAGTAGATCTTGCCAAGAGCAGTGTCAATTTCCACCTCATAAAACATCAGTATTAGTGTTATGAGGCTAGTAGAATAGCTGAACTTGGTTCCTTTTATAAAATAGATGGATAATGGCTTTCCTGTTGAAACTCAGTTTGAACTTTGAGTTCATTCCCCACTTTTCATTGAAGGCAGTAAGATACTTGGAAAGATATGGAAGACAGGAACTTGCTTTCATAGGGACTGCACTTTCCCTCAATTCTTTTTTAAAGAGTGTGTACTCATTCTTTTACTCACTTAACAATGCAAGGGGTTTCAGATCAAGTCTACTTATGTCTTCCACTATGCTATAATAAATCCATAACTGGATTTCTGAATTATAGACTGAGCAGTGAATGAAGAAGATAGATAGAAAAATTTCAGGACAGTATAAAGATTCTTCTAAATTACAATTGGGACCTGGAAACATGACAGGAACTAAAGCAAAACAAAACAAAACAAAAAAAATGGAAGACAAAACAAAAAAAAGCCAAACCCAATATCAATGGATGGAATTCTTTACATTTATAGAAAATTCTTGAAAACAGAATTTGGGGATATTTTAGAGTAAGTTTGCAAAAAAAAGGAAACCAGCCAAACAAACCAAAACTTCAACCAATCAAAAAAGAGGTTCAAAAGAGGAAAGCCTAAATGACACTAAATATTTCTAGATAATGGGTCAGCTGAAATATATTTTGAATAATCTCATTACGTCTTTTTCTATTACTAAGATATTTACTTATTTCTTTATCTATTTCCTGAAACAATCTTCCGGAACTGTTTTAAGAGAGAGACTAACTCCTCCAAAAGATAATATAAGGCAGGAGTTCATCTGTGGTGTTCTGAATCACACTGCAGAGGAGTCAGATTCTGGATACTAAAAAAATGAGAAGAGAATATCATAACATAGAACCCTAAATTAGATATTGCATTGTAAGAAGCCTCTTACGTTGCCTGAAAGCATTTTACAAACCGGTAATCTT
Organism: Phaenicophaeus curvirostris; assembly: GCF_032191515.1. Lineage (NCBI taxonomy): Eukaryota > Metazoa > Chordata > Aves > Cuculiformes > Cuculidae > Phaenicophaeus > Phaenicophaeus curvirostris. Next base: position 18,306,883 of record NC_091392.1, on the reverse strand, counting down.
TAGAAAGAGAAGGAGTACAATAATGGAAAATATGTAATCACTAGGTTTATGTGATCAACCTAAACATTTTACTTTAAAAAGGTGACAGAACAAGCAGTTGGCCTTATTTGTTGTAGGAGATTTGTGTATGTGCATGCATGTCTACATATGGGAAGGGGAATGGAAAATAAACACAGAAGGATTATTTGTAGCAGGTAGAAAATAAGCTAAATATCTCCACTGCAAGGTGCTACTGCAAAGGACAAGTATTTCCAGAATGTAGTTTTGAATTGAATTTGACAGAATTTTGAGAATGGGAAGTATCATCAAAATAGCTGTCACCATGTTCAGGGACCATAGCCAGAAAGGATAATCTCTAAAAAGCATTAGCATTTTCTGAGGCTCTCTAGTGTTGTGACTTTAGTTAGATACTAGCATCTCCCGTGATTCTGAAAAATAACATACACTCTTCTGTAATCATGAAAAAGGCACCTGGAATGCAGGCCAGGGTCACACTTGATTATTTATGTACTAGGGAAGCTGTTGTTTTTACCAAATATTACAGTGCTGTAGATTCACTAATCTCAGCATAATGAAGGAATGGCAGTGCAATCACAAAACACAGCTGCTATAATAAATCCCTTTTAAAAGTTTTACCTCAGTGGAGAGTGTGGCCCATGGTTTTGACTACGGTAGTTCTAGTTTGATATTGAAATTGTATTAATATCGTAAACTGGAGGTCTGTTTTCTTTTAAGAAACTATAAATAGAAAATAATGTAAGGTATTTAGTGAAAGCTCAGGAGAGGAAATACTTTCTTCTGTCATTCTGAGCACAAAACTTGCAAGAGCTGTTAAATGGTTACCATGTCAAAAAGAGAAGATTGTATGCCACACCACTTACAAGTATTCGTTAAATGAAAGGTTAGATAGTCTATGACATAAAAAAAGTTCTTTCCACTGGTTAATTAACCACTTAACACTTCATCATTGCTGGTCGAATGTGGAGGTCTTTGTTCAGTTTTGCTTGGACTTGGGAACACTAAAATCCCAGAGATTAGCTGGAAGTCTTCAGAAATTTTCAACACAGTACATAGGAACCATGCAGTAAAACCAAGTCCAGAATCTGAGAGAAGAAGCGCATACATATCAGGGAGATTATGAGAGACCTTACTGATGTCACTAAAACTCCACAGCCATGATGACTGTTTCTTTCCTCAGTATGTGAAATTTTTCCTAACATCTACTAGACTAGAAACATGTCAGGTAACTACCCATGCAGACTATTTAAAAGAATTTCTCTCGATAATTCTGATTTCACACAGCAAGCCCATCCCATGCTTAAAGTTTCAAATTTATGAGCAATCTCAAATTTATGAGAACAATGCAGCATCCTTTGTGACCCACAACTGCCTCGAAAGCAAATGCTGGCTGTAACATATCAACTGCTCACTTTGGCATGGCCGCAGTCTCTTTGTTGTGATTGGTTTAAAACCAAACACTTCTGGAATCAAAATGTGAGTAACACAATCTATTCACCAAAAAACAGTGGAAAATGTAAAAAATTCAAGAAGTATGTGTTTAAATGCAATTTGCCCTTTTCATTTTACTTTGAATAGACAAAATATATAAATAACACAGAGGACATTTTTTCTCTATTTGAGCATACACCCTTTACTATTTTTTAATCAGGCCTCTCTGTCCCATCTGTTGGGTCATGCATCTTAAAAAAAGTCCACTGAGCTTAATACTGCAGCAATGGAGCAGCAGGGTGCCTTCATAAAACCAAATTATTATCCTTGCAAAAGTCCTGTGTGCATTCTCAGACAGTGAAAAGAACCATTATTGTTGTTACTAGTGCTGAGAAAATGGTATTTCAAAGTAAAAAGAAAAGAACTTTATTAATATAGAACGCCTTGGTTCCCAGTGCTGCTTATTAGTGTTCTTTTGCTTTTGCCTATAGTTTGTCTTTATTCACTTTCACTACAGAAATTTTATCACCCTGTCATCCCACTCTAATTTTCCTTCTTAATGCTCATCCTCAGAAGATAATAGTCAGTCTGCATTACATTTTAAGACCTGAACAAGAGAAATTTAACACAGAACAGACAGAAAGATTGTTTGAAAAAGAAAGCACACAATAAACGCAAAGGCATTTTATTCTTACATTTCCTTTTCTCATAAATACTATGTGTTAATCTCAGTTTTCAAATGTTCTGTGTAGTAAATTGCTGAAAATTCTTGTTCTAATCTAGTCAAGAATTTAAGCACATGCTTAACTAGAAACTTATACATCCATTTCTTTGAAGTCAGTAACCCTACAGAATTCTAAACTGAAACAGAATCTTAAATGCTTTGTTTAACAAAGCACATAAGCTAGCTTTCAGTTCTGGTCTCTAGAGAGACAAGGCTAAAGTACCTTCCATATGTCATGCCTCTGCTCTTACTAGATTATATATGGTCCTATTAACCCGGGCACCTTGATACAGAGGAAAATCAATAGCAAATAATTTCAATGTTTTTTTTATTTGGCTGACAACTGTAATTATCCATCTTTAGAATACTCCTCACTATGAGAAGTCATCATGTGCAAGTTTACCCATTACTTTACTGAGTTTGTAAGGCAAGAAGTGCATTGCAGTGAGTCACCATATTACACTGTTTTTGGCTGATATGTACAATGAGTTACATAATTATTTTTTATGTACTCCTACAGGATAACAGTGCAGGAGATTTCAGACACTGTTTTCCATGAGTCAGGAGTATTTATGATAACTACCGTTGCTTTCCTCTTCCATCAGGAAGACATGCAAAAAAGACTGGCCATTATGTAAGTGCTAGGATTTTGTGGCAGTATGTTGCTGGAGATATTTGTTAAGGATATACAGTAGTAATTGCTAAAATACCTGACTCAAAATTATGGCTTTTAATAATGGGACCAGGGATAACATAATTATTTATCCCACTGCATGCTCCTTTACCCTTTGATTTGTAAATCCTAAGTTCAACAGTTTTATTAATAGTGTATCTGGATGTTTCTCAGAAAACACATAGTGAAGAAAAACTTCTTCTTTGCATGTATCTCTTTTCTCGCACTTTCTTCCTCAAAAAACTCAAACAACAGCCAAGTAATTTTTACAACTCATATTTATATATATGTAGGAACTCAAAGGCTGAATTCTCAGTCTTTTAGAGTGAATTTTGAAGAAAGCCGTTTATTTAAACCCGCGTAGCAGTATGATCTTCTGGTAGATTTGTGGGCACAATCCCAATTGCTTTTGTACACATTAGAACACTAGAATCAATTTGTCACATCAGGTGCCTTTAAAGAAATGTGTTGCCTAGGAGAAAGTCTGACACAATCTAATTTTAGCTCATTATTATTAGTTATTCTATGGTTATTTTAACTGTTTTCTGTATCTGAGCCACATGAGGATGAACTGCCTTATTGCAGATACCTCTTCTCAGATGATCAGATAAATACCTAGGAGTAGATATCCACCTCCAAGAAGGTCAGTTATGCTGAGCTGGATCTTAAGCCAAAGGAAAAACTTGAAAAGCGTTGTAAATTTCTCTTACTTCTAAACTGTGTCCTATTTTGTTGATTACAATGATGGAAATCTTGGACAACAATAAACACTTCTGAAAATCCTACACAAAGTTTACACTTTAGAAGATATTCAAGTAAAGAGACAAGATCATTTGGTTTTCTGTTATTAGCATAATGCCTGCATGACATGAAAGGTTAACTAAAGTAATCCATTTTCAGATGCTTCAACCATCCATTCTAAGTTGTGTTACACTAATACGTCACATTATAGAAATTAGTCAATGTTTTTGAAACTAGTTCACAGTCTTTGCATGGTCTACAGAAGTATCATGTTTTTATTACATACAGTTTACCATCTCTCCCAATGCATTCTGCCATGATCTTCATGTCAAAACATTACAACAGGGAAAAAAAATAAGAGACATGTTGAATCTCTTATTATTACTTGGGTTTCCTTTATCTTTGACTTTGACCAATCATTTCCCATCTTTGTGAAATTTCAGTTAAGCAGTACTTAATTTTTCTCAATCAACTCTGTAAGGTCTGTAAAACATTCTCCGTACTTCCATAGTGCTTTATTGTATGCAAAAGCTTACGGTTACAGCAATTCTGACAGAGAAAAACACAAAACAAACCCAGCTCTTGAAAAATCAGTGAGCAAGAAAAGTGCAGAATAATCACAGAACTTTATTTCTTGTTGTATGTGAATCTTTCCAGTCAAACCTCACCTTCCTGTAACCATATATTTTTGGTCTTAATAAGACAAATCACATTTTTACCATTTAATTTATGCATGTACCATGTTAATGTTTCATAAAGCATTTTGTACATTTCATCTTTAATCATTTTAATACATAACAGCAATAAAGCATACAAACTTTTTCTTCTGCTTTCAGACAAGCATGCCTATCTTTAAACCAAGAGAAAGATGTCATTACAGACCAGTGGTGTTTCCAGAGAGGATGCATTAGCATTAAAAATAAATGTTATGCATTCAGATAAAAGCAGAGATAAGTCTATGCAATAAATCACAGTTTGAGATTCATGGTACTTAGTAACGTGTAAGAAAATGAGTACAAAAAAGCTTTTACCATATATATATATATGTACAAATACAAAACTGTCATGCCCCGATCCATGAGCTACACACTCATGTCAGCTGACAAAAGTGTTCTGAGTATTTGTGTGGTGATCTGAAGGCCAACATAGTCACTCACTAGGTGAAATCGAAAAGCAAAATTTATTCTGGTTTCAACCAAAATAAACAGAACAATAAACAGCGTGCACAGCCAAGATATGGGGGTGAGGTTGACTTCCCAAAGCAGCAGCTTCTTGGGAACAAGCGGTCTCTTTGGCAGTAGCTCCAGCAGCAGCTTCTTGCATGTGTTCCACGTGGCTCCTTGCAATTTCTTTTGTAAGGCTGGTCTGTGCCCCATCAGCATGTGGGGGTGGTCTTGCCACACATTTGCAGAAGCTCCTTCAGGAGGATCTGGCCATTCCAGGGCAGTCAGATGGGTGTGAGGGGAGTGGACCGTGAGCTTGGCCCGGCGAAGAGGGGGGAAGGTGCTTCCTCCTACACCTCCCCTCCCATTGAATCTGACACCAGACACGAGGCTCTCAGGTGATTTTTTAAGATCAGTCTATGGGGTGTGCTTGCTGCTACACCCCGTCACTATTCACTGTTGGGCCACAAAAAACCTGAACTATAAAAGATTTTTGTGTATAGAAAACAGATCAACACTTCGGAAGTAAGTTGTATTCCAGCAGTGAGTGAAGTGTTCTCCTTCTTTACATTGCACAAGCCATTTTGAAAATTTCCACGTTTTTCATGTTGAGGGTGGTTTACAAATTAATGTGCATTTCAAATGATAAAAAAAAAAAAGAAAACCAAAAAAAGCCAACATAAAATTACATTATTAAAACTACATTTAAACATTCAAAACATTCATTTTGAAAAAATCATTTACATTACAAACCAGCTAAACAAACAAAATAGACACTGAGATAAACAATAAGTACTTTTTGCTACTGTTATTCAATTGAGTTTTCCTCATTTCCCTTGTTGTGATATTGGTTTTATATCAGCTGCCAAGAGACAAGTCTTCTGTTTATGAAGGGATAGGCTGATATCTCAGTTGTGTTTGTATTCAAAATAATAATTACACAGACATAAGTAGAGCAATTAAAAATATATATCAATAGACTTGAATCAAAATTAAAAGATTCCTAAATTCCTAAATTCCTAATCTAGCAAAATATTCATATAGACAGTTTAATCCCAAGTGATTTTCTCCTGCCTGCATAATGCACTGGGATATTAGAAGACATTGTGTGTTTTTATTAAGCCTGTATGAAATGCTTTTCTGAATGCTGATGATATAACTGGAAAATGCAAAATTACAAATAATGAATTTCTGTGTCTTCAGTGTCAGTCTTTCTGTTTAGGTAATGAGGAACCAGCTTAATAATATTAAAAGTCATTGTTTATAATAGCATGATTTATTAGCAATAGTTTATAGCTGAACTAAAGATTTTAAAGAACTGTAGATCACAAGGTTAAGAAATATTCAGCACACAAAATTAACAGCAATGATTCCTGAATACACCTAAAAGAGTTAGTATTTTTAGGTAAAACATTCTCAGTAGTTATAATAATTCCCACTTAAAGAGATCTTGTTATTTCTTTCTTGTGAAGACATGGGAAAAAAATCATCATCTTTCTACATGAAGCTACCAATATTTATATGCAACAGTATTTGTTCCACATTGTCTAAAAGTGATTCCAGCTACATTACTAGAAACTACAAAAGACGTTTCATTAATTCACAGAAATACAAGAAGAACCTGGAGACAAAAGCAGTATGAGGAATGTTTCTGACAAACACCATGAACAAGGAGAACAGTTATGTATTTGGAGATAATTTAATCTCAATAAACAAAAAATCCAACCAAACAAATAAATACTTCAGTTGAAAGTATATGAAATCAAAGATATGTGAACTATTGTTACAACCATGCCTGAGAGAAAAAGTGAAGTTGACAGGAATATCTCAGCCTATGGAAAGATGAGCCCTTAAATGATTAAGTGTGAGTGCATTAATATAAGCAATGGAGAATATTATATCCAAAGAGATGGTGTTATATATATAGTTTGATAACTTCAATGAAGGCAGTTTGGAGTGTGGAGAAATTCAATTTTGGAACTCAGTGTTAAATGACAGTTTATTATATAGTTCTACAGTAGAATAAGAGAGATCAGAAAATCTTGAGACAACTAAGGGCATCTTTTAAATGGTTGTATTAACATAAAGGGATTTCAATTTCCTGTATATTGATCAGAATTCAAATTTTGAAACAGACAAGGGAAGCAAGACCCAGGATTATAGGCTGTTTTGAACCATATCTTAGGAAATGAACCATATACATGATAGCCTGAGTGTGCTGAAAAACAGAGATATTGACCCTTCATCCTACAACAGAGAAGGACTTGGGGTTATGTCATTGCCCTTCTATGCCTTTATTTATGATTCCAACACTGAATTGTGGGCACCTGTTCAACATATTTTCTCATTCAGGACAGAGGAAATAAGCAAAGGAAGAACACATGCAAAATGTGAAAGGAATATTGAATATTCTGAGCAAAGCTCATTTTTCCTCCTCTCCTTGCAAAAAAATCTTTCTTCAAACCCAGAGCAGTGTATTCTCAGTTGGTGTAAAATCCTAATTAGGAGCCGGTTGTTACATCTGTTTGCACTGTTGCCCTTTATCCAAGACATGTTCTTTGGGCAGGAGTTATTAATTTATTTTTACACAGCCTAGGTACAGATGTTCTTAGGCTTTCAGACCAGGCTCTGCTCGTTTTATCTGTAGTAGTTTTGATGGCTCTCTTCATTTGCCTTTGCCCTGTTACAGCTCTCAGAAACTCCTATATTCAGGGACCCACAGAAGTCTTCTCTCCATCACTTTTATCCTCCATGTAGAAATCCCTGGGGAGCAGGCTCAGAGTGTGCACAGCTGTCTTATGCTAACAAGGTAAACCCTGTTGCTTTTGAAGATGTAGACTTGCTTTTGGGGAGAATCAGTGGTTATATCTGGTGAGTCAGTGTCCGCCACAGGTAAATTGATATCCAGACCAACCCTTTGACCGTAATTTTCTTTTATCTTTCCATCTTCATTGGTGCAGAATGAATGCGTTAACTGGAACAGGTATGGGGCATAAAGAAAAGGGGCAGTGTGGACTGAGAAGAAACAAAGGCTGCCTTTTGGAACTTCTTCCTTTTTTACCAGCCATTTTTGGTATGCTACATGTAAGTGGTTACGCAAAGCTCAAGAACGAATACTAGAATCATAGAATCATAGAATGACTTGGGTCAGAAAGAACCTTAAAAATCATCAAGTTCCACACACACCCCTCCCTTCCACCATGGGCAGGGACATCTTTCACTAGATCAGGATGCTTAAAGCCTCATCCAGCCTGGCCTTGAACACCTCCAGGTATCTATGATTTCTCCATTGCCTCACCAACTTCACAGTAAAAAAATTCTTCCTAATATTTAATTTAAATTTACTCTCTTTCAGACTAAAACTATTATCTCTTGTCCTATCACTACACTCCCTGATAAAGAATCCCTCCCTCAGTCTTTCTTGTAGGCCTCCTTTAAGTACTGGAAGGCTGCTATAAGGTCTCTCTGGAGCCTTCTCCTCTCCAGGCTGAACAACCTCAAGTCTCTCAGCCTGTGACAAAACATAGTACAGTGCACTGTGGCAAAACAAAAGATGCAGCTATATTTACTAAGCATCACTTTTCCTTAAAGTCCCATAGCCCTAGATTCTGTCTGTATTCGGTAAAGAAAAATATGATTCTATAAGGGACTACTTGGAGTGTAAACCCATAGGAGTTATGCTTGGTCTTCCATGGCATTCCTAATCCACAGGTCTCTTGATGAATATCCCATAGTGATCATAACAAGAAGACTTAAATGTACTTCTCTGACAAATACCCACAGTTGGTACCACTGGGCATTGAGTTACAAAGCCTAAAATAACACCAAGAATAACAGGTCACAAAGGCTTGAATGGACCTGCTTTAGTATGAATTCAGCCCACAGTTTTTATCCTAGGTTTTCATAAGTATTGCAATAGTTTTAACCCAGACTGCTCTGATTCAGAAAAAAAAGCAAAACACCTGGAAATTCATGTTTTGAGTGTGTTTAGCTTTTTCATATGTGGCTTATAGGGAAAGTATGAATAAGCGATATCGATAGACATAATTAATTCACCTAATCTTTCTCTCTCACTGCTTGCAAAAAGCCACATCTTATCCGCTTGTATTCATTTGTGGGTGAATCCTCTCAAAGTGCCTGTTTAGGAACTATTCCTATTGGAATCTCTTGGGTGAAAAAATAGCTACAGAAGTAACAATATATGCTGAAATGTTACTGGAATAATTCCACTTATTGTTTCACTGTTATATTAATATAATACAGTTGAGCTGGATGACAGTGAAATATTTGTCTTTTTAAGGAGACTTAGTGGAACAGCAAGGACATTCATGTTAGTTTACTAGGGAGATGCTTAGATAGAAAATAAACTTAATGGGAAGGAAAAAAAAATATTAAAGGTACAGGCTAAGTTGGCCTTCTTGACCACCTGGGCACACTGCTGACTCATATTCAGCTGGCTGTCCACCAACTCCCCCAGGTCCTTCTCTGACGGGCAGCTTTCAAGTCACTCTTCCGCATACCTCTAGTGCTGCACAGGGTTGTTGTGTCCCAAGTGCAGGACTCGGCACATGGCCTTGTTGAACCTCATACCACTGGTCACAAAACCATTGGTCCAGTCTGTTCAGATCCCTCTGTAGAGTCTCCCTACCCTCAAAGAAGATCGACACTTCCTCCGGGCTTAGTGTCATCCATGAACATACTAAGGGTACACTCAATCCCCTCATCCAGACCATTGATAAAGATACTGAGCAGAACTGGACCCCACACTGAGTCCTGGGGAACACCACTTGTGACTGGCCTTCAATTGGATTTAACTCCATTTTTGACAGCTCTTTGGGCCCATATGAAACAATCTTTAATTTAAAGATTCCATATTAGATTTTATTACATTTAATGCTATAGTGACTCTCTATAATGTACAACATTCACTAAACCAGTGGGTATGCAGTATATTGTTATATATATTTCATTCAAAGCCCCTTTCTATCTCAAATAAATTTACAGCTCTATATTCAGTGTCTGTTTTGAAGGTCAAATTCTTAACATTGCTATAGACTTTTTTTGACCATTTATAAAGATAAATTCTCTTTGTTTCTCAGTGACTTTATAACATTACTGTCTTGTGAGACAAAAGTGTATTTCTGTTTTACAGATTCAGAATGAAAGTATACAGAGGTTAAGGCTGGCCATATCCAATCACCTTAGATGCATTATTTGAAAAACAGAAGATCTGATTTTTTCATTATATATCACTACTCTGTTTACTGCTGTGAGGACTCAGTATTTCTAGCTTTTTGTCATCTGTCCAAGTGCTTCATGGAGACCTGACTAGGGAGGATATCCACAGTTTGACTAATGTTCTGCAGCTGAATATATCTCCAAAGAATAATTGACAATAATCAGCTCAAGCAATATTTGTTCTTTAGGTTCAGCTCCCATAAGGTTTGTAAATTTTAAATGTCATTTCACTTTGAGTCTTGGGTTTGAAAAATGCCAAAATTTCAAAATTATTGTTATAAAAATACATTCAAATATCAGGATAAACTATAAAAATCCTGAGTTGTCCACAATATCTATATTAGACTATGCATAGACCCTGTTGTACTCTTAGCCTCTAAATCACAAGACATTGATATCTTGAAGAAAAAAATCATAGAACCATTATGTTGGAACCTGAGAGATCATCAACTCCAACCATACCTGTCTACTATTAAATAATGTTCCCAAGCACCTCATCTACCCACCTTTTAAACACCTCCAGGGATGATGACTCTACCACCTCTCTGGGCAGCCTGTTCCAGTGCTAGATAACCCTTTCTGTGAAGAATTTTTTCCTAATGTCCAATCTAAACTTCCCTGATGCAGCTTGATGTCATTCCCTCTTGTCCTATCACCTGTCGCTTGGGAGAAGAGACCAATACCCCCTTCTCTGCAACCTCCTTTCAGGTAGTTGTAGAGAGTAAATAGGTCTCCCCTCAGCCTCCTTTTCTCCAGGCTAAACAACCGCAGTCCTCTCAGCTGCTCCTTGGCTTTCAGACACTGAAAATAATAACAATTTATGACCTCATATTTACATGCATGTTAGTCATGTGTCATAGTTTAGGAAAGAAATTACTTGTCATTTCAATGTTTTGCTTTATGGGTTACCTGGTTTTAGAGTATTGAAGCAATTAAAATCAAGCCAAGTGAAGCCACTAGACAGAAATTTGAATTTGGAAAAAAGAACAAGGAATGCTAGGAAGGAACATGAAGAATACATTTCTTTCAAAGCTAAGAAAAAATGCAATTTATTTTCCACGCAGTAATTATATAATGCTATATATAATATAGAATATTATAAATATAGAATATATTATATATAATATTTGTTTTATTGATTAAAAGCAGTGTGTAATTTTTTCTATATTGCATAAAATATTGGAGAACAGCGTTTTAAACACTTTCTTTTACATATTCATCATCGACCTATTTGGTAAGGTAAATGGCATGCAGAAGTCTATAGTTCTAATTACAGACATGCAAATTATTGTTACTCTGTACTTCATGCCAAATCCTATTATCAGTCTCTTATCTGGCTTTTTGCCAGTGCAAATGCTTACTTTCTAATAATGAATTCAGCACACACCAACACTTAACCTATTTCTAATAGCCCGATTATAGTTACATATGTCATGAAGTAGCAAATAGAAACAATACAAATGCATTTTGTGAATTCTCTGAATAACACACTGTGGCACTTGGTTGTATTGAGCCCTGTATAAGATGTCTTCATTCTCAATGCAAATCCCACATCCTATGCAAATACAAATAATAGTATAATGTGTGAGACCACAGAAGTTGCCCTGATATGAATGTATATCCACAATTTAATGAACAAATCTTGAGATATTTAAGGAATTTAACAGTTTCAGAGCAGTTAAAAAACCCAAAAGGAGTCAAGCAGGGTTGAACCCAACATTGAATTCAACAAGGAGGTGGAGGAAATCTCAGTTCTAATTCTATGTATGTCTCACAGTAAACACTAATTGGTTTTAAAGAAAATGGACAGTAAAGCATAGAACATGATTATTTCTCAGTTACTGAGTGCCCTAACCACAAAACTACCAATTCATAAGACTATATTTCTTCTGAAACAATTCCCTAGGTCTATAAAGTCACGTGTCAAAGGATGTGTGAAAGATCTACATGCACTAGCTTTGGTTTGATAAATAGGGAACTTTCACAGAATATAGGATATATAAATTACATCACCTGACATGACTGTGTGAATTTACTAACCACTGGGCTAAATGGAAAAGTATCTCCTGCAGCTGCATGTCAAAGACAGAACGGTAACTCCTTCTTGCTATACTTAGCAGAGGGCTCTGAGTATTGAGGTTTTACAGAGATTGCCACCTTAGCTTTACACCACGCAAGGATCAGTGAGACCAGGAAAAAAAAGATAAGAGTTAAAAACTGGTGTGAGTCCCCCTAACTCACCTCTTACAACAATCCTAAGAATCTAAAACTCATCTTTGGTTTCTTGTGTACCTATAAGTCTTTAAACTACCCCTGTTTCTCTTTAGTCTATGACTGAAATCAGCAATTCTCTACTCTGTTGATTTCAATGGGAACAGAAACAAGGGTTTTATAACACAAGTCATAGGCCTTTTGAAGACTTTTCATCAGTTTCAACAATTTGGGATTGTTCCATATAGAGCTTGACTTTAATAAGATATACAAACCTGCTTAAGTCCCTCATTGATAAAGGTCCTGAAACACCTAAGTGCAAAAGTTGTATGGAATATAAAAACAGCTGCACCACCAAAATGATGTTGGTGTCCTGTACGTTAAGCTTAGTAGTAACGGGCAGGATTGTGATACTTAAAGACAGCAACTCCTCTCCCTCCCAATAAAAGGACAGGAAAGAATTAAAAAAAAAAAAAAGAAAAAAAAGAAAAAATGAAACAAAAAAGCTTTGTATATACTAATTCAAGACCCATGTATCTTGAGCTATGGTGTTCATTGACTTTACCTGTAATATTTTCAGTGCTACCACTTGGGACATATTAAGGAAAAGAAAATTTCTTAAGAACTTAGGGCCAGATTACAAATGGTTTTCTTTTGACTAAGTCATTTATAACACTTTAAAATATTTTAGTATTACAGATATAGATGGTTGTATAGGAAAAAAAACAAATTAAAGCAGTACTTCTATCACTTTTCATAATTCAAATGACAAAGTTAAACACATTATTTCAGAATTTTATTTGAGGCTTATACAAAGTAATTTATTGAAATTAGGTCTGTTCTTTTTAACAGGTTTTTTTTTCCCAACAGAAGAAGCAATTTCTCATTAGGGAGCTAGGTGATCAACAGTGTCTGTATTAATAGGAAATAATGAAAAATTCTTCTGTATTTCTTATTTAATGTCTTTTACTTTTCTGTGGTAATTTCAGTTTAAAGATACTCTGTGATACATTATAGGGCAAACAATCTCAGAGCTGAAAACCAGGAAGAGATATTAGTGGGCCTGCTGTTTAGAAACAGTAAGAATTTACTATTCTATGAATGGTTATTTTTCCATCTTGTAAACTGAGCCCTCAGTACATCATTGATAAATGAAAAATACCTCTGGCATGAGACCAACAGGCAGCCCCTCTGATATTCTAAATGATAATTGCTGCAGCAGACCTTTTTGCAACACAATGATGACCGAAACCTAAAAACAGTCTTATAAATAAAATTTTGTAAGAGTATTTAAAAATATCTTTTTTGAAATCCTTCACAAGGATCATTTACCTTTATTAGACAGCTTCTTCCATGGTGAAAGAAAGGAAAGTCCTGTTCTAGAACAATATCATTCTTCTTTTGAAGCCATTTGAGATTAATAGGACGATGGTGATTTCAAATAATTTACCAGACAGCCACTAGTAACTTCATAGAATTTTTCCCTGAGGGACTGCAGGAAGCTGAACTGCTGGGTCTGAGCACTAGCATTAGATTGCTAAGTGGAGGACAGAGGTAGAATTAGATGAGAGCATTTTCAACACCATTTGGTCCTTGCTGTTTTGCAACAAGAATCCCTGTTGTGCCCAGTGTGTAAGATCATGGGAAGATAAGATACATATCTACAGAGCTACCTGCTCATTCATGAGCCAGTATGACTGCCTGCATTCAAATCTGAAAAAAAGCACTCCAACTACAACTTTTTAGGCATGTAAAAGCTTGCAGAAATAGCAAAATGGCAAGATGGATTTTAACCTTCTCACTTTGATGACAGGGAAGACTGTAAAAAAAAAAAGAATGAGAAATAGTTTTAACCAATATGCATCTATAGGTCCATGAATATAATAGTTTAGAAGGAAATTGAATGTATTTAGTGTGAGCATTTCAAGGAGAATCGTGCGTGACCCTTAGGATTAATTCTTTTTAAAATGCCATTTATTGTTTGAATTGTATCAAGAAAAAGTTTAGATATATCATCAATTTAATATAGAATTTTCTATCAGAAAGCAATCAAGGAGCACTTGTAATGAAAGAAATCATCTTGAATTTTAAGGTCCCCTGCCCATCACATTTCAGTTTAATTTAAAGTCTGCTGTTATTTTTATGTCATAGCCAAAGCAGATATATATTTCTTTATTCGAGTTCAGAATAGAATGTCATGCACAATAAGAAGGAAACACTGAATGTACATGTATTTCATAAAACATACCCAACGCAAATAAAATGGCATGGTGTTTTTAAGTCTGTTCAGTTTATAAAATGTTCTATTCATTTGGCACTTAATATCAAAATCATCTATTGAAACCCTTACCACTCTAATGCAGAGCCATTATCTTCAATGGCATACTGACTGCTGAAGAAGTCACAGTAGACATTTTTAAAATATTCATAAATTCTAGAAAATACTGTCCATTTGCAAATGTTATAAAAAACATTTGAAAAAACCTCCAAACCTCTAAGAAGGATCTCTATTTACTATCTGTCAGAAGTTCAAAGTAGATGAGGCTTCTGTCCCTTCTAAACTTTAATAGTAAATACAAAACCACAAAAGAAGTCTGTTCTGTGAACAACAGTAGCAAAGTGGCTTTATTCTTTTTCTTGTGAGCTATATCATTGGTCTCAGTCATTAGGATCTTGACTCATAAATGCTAATTACATTATTACTGTCAAATAAATACCCACAGGCCAAGGTTTTAAAATGTGACTTCCTTAAATTAATATCCTTTCTCTTTTGGGGGGGATCTACAACATTTTAAAACTCTTACTGAAGTCACAATGGCTATACTATAACACCACTGCCGTCCTACATCAGTTTTCTCATTAATGGTTCCCATTCCTTGATACTACTAGAAATAATCCACACTGCTGTTTGATCAGGATTTTTGCTCAGCATCTGTAATGGAACTTCTACAGCATATGCCTTTCTATTTTTTATTCTGTGCCAGGTTAATGTTGGAAGTCCCTGAAGTAGTACAAAGAACAACTTGTGTGGAACACGTAAGTACATGCAGGTTAGAAATGGAAACAAGTTCACATGTGATTATTGACAAGAATCTTCTGCCACCATGATTCATAGATTTAGAATTGAACACTCTGGGTCATCTAAATTTCTGTAGCTGTGCAGTTCAAAGTTTTGCAGGTCTCTAATGGAAAGAAAGACATAACCCCTTAGATTTGTGTAGCTGAGACATTGATATGTTTCTCAGTAAGACAAATGACCCTGGGAAAGAAATGAAAATGAGATGTAACTGCTCATCTCCAGAGGTTATCCTAATGCCTACAATGTGAAGTAGAATTTTAAGAAGTTTTGTTATGCTAAAATATAAAAACTATTCATCAGTGGACATATTTTAATAAATTCCTATCATATGCAAAACAAATCTATTAAAATAATGTTAGGGATAATGGAAGGAGCCTTCTTACTCGGATTGGGAACAAAATCAGCTGTGACATTGCCCTTCAAAAGCCTTATCATAACTCCAATGCCCCAAACACATCTAGGATTGGAAATGATGCTTCTGTATACTGGAGCTGGCCTTAGTAAGCTGCGATAACTGAAATATTTAGGATTTCCTAAACTATTTAAAAGTCTCCAAGAAACACTAAATCAGGACAGTGTACCATCAGCTAGGGCTGCTTTAAGGATCTGCCCTTCCACACACAAGTCCTGTGATGTACCTTTAACAAGCTGAAGCAAAGCACTCTCAAAATCACCATAAAGAGTAGTATCTTGATAAGATGATTAAAGTCATTACCACCTGCAGAAACAGATCAGCCAAGCTGTCCTGTGGGCATAAGGGACTGTGTTGCACAATCGTGGCCACTCCAGTTTATTGTATGCTGCTGTTTTAGCTCAACTCTTCAGTCAACCATGGTAATACAGCTGAAAACCAGCTTTGTGTCTGCATAGAAACATCTTGTAATCAAAAGTCTCCAAATAGTAGGAATTTGAGAGCTGCTTGCATACTTCATTGTTAGACTATTACCCAACACATTTTTAGAACTAGTCTTCATTTTTACTGTTTTGTTCTTTTAATAGAGATGTGAAGAACTATGAAGAACTAATCTCTGCGATACTTGCATCCATATAAGTGAGTGATAGGGGTATATTTTACAACTGAGAAATTAT
The DNA here is from genome assembly GCF_032191515.1 of Phaenicophaeus curvirostris. Classification (NCBI taxonomy): domain Eukaryota; kingdom Metazoa; phylum Chordata; class Aves; order Cuculiformes; family Cuculidae; genus Phaenicophaeus; species Phaenicophaeus curvirostris. The sequence continues at coordinate 18,290,516 of NC_091392.1, read as the reverse complement.
TTGTTTTGTCTGATTGGCCTCAGTAAGAAAACATAATACTTTCTGAGATCAGCTTTCATTTGGATATGATAAATTATATTTATTTGTTTGCTTTCCCTAGTTGCCATGTAAGTATCTAGGAATGCCTGGTTTACATGCATGCTCTACTTTCTGCATACTGACTTTCATTGTTATTATTGACTCAAATACAATGCTAAAAAAGGTAGCATAGCTTTCCCTTCTTCATGTTCTTTGGACTAGTCCTACTTGCACTAATGGCAATGTCAAAAGTCCTGTTGATTTTCCTGAGAGAAAGATGAGCTCCATTTACTGCATACTCAAGACCCTAAAGGCCCTTTTAAAGCCTGGAATAAATGAAGCCCCAGTTGTACTCTGGCTGATTAATTCTGCTGGAATTATTCCCTGAGTAGCACTACACCGCAAAATATTTATTTTTTTTTCATTTCAATTTCTTTTATCTCATGCCATTTTATTGCTTTTAAACTATTCCCTTTTCTTCATATTTCACAATGAGCTTCAATGTCTTCTTAGGCTACCACACAGATTTATTGAGAGTGCAAGCAGCAGACAATGAAACAAGGGGAAACAGAGGAGTAGAAAATGGGAATCATTGGGAGAGAAGATATTATTTCAAATAGGTTTAAGAAATTCAAATGCCTCTGCTTTCATTTTTATAAGGCTTTTGACACTAATTACTTTAGCTAGCTGAATCTTGTGGTTGTGTCAGCTTTCAGTATTTTAATACATCTTAAAATTAATATTATTTCCCCTGAGAAGTACAAACCAAAAAACTAGAGATAAATCACTGAAGTTTGAAATTAATTATAATTTTTATTTCTTTCAAAAAACAAAATTAATCTGCAAATACACCTATTTTGTCAAGCAAAATACTTTTTTTTTTTTTCAGAAACTTTAATATTTTTACTTAATATTCTCTTCTAATTCCATTGTAAAACAGAAAATGAGAAAAGGTTCCTTCAGAAGACATTGGTACAGCATTTCTAAACACACAGATTTTCTTCATCTTTCCCCATTAGAAAGGTATGCATTAGAATATTCCACATTCTTGAAGTCTGTTACTTTACACAGACATCCATATTTAAATTAGTCTTATGGTAGCTAAAACGTATTTCTTCAGCTACACTTATTAGTATCATATCAAGATAACACTCATAAATGCAAGCACATAACTGCATATACACTAATGCACATTAGTAGGGCTGCATGTGTGTCATGTATTTACCTTCCATCACCTGTGGTGTTATTTCCTTTGCAGTTCATAGCACCATCTGAAAATTGTCCTCCAAATATACTAAGTAACATGACATAACTGTCAATTCACTTTTTCAGATGCTCTGAAAAGGTAATGAATACTGAAGAGTTAACTTAAAATGCCTAAGTTCATTTGAAAGAAAGTAACTGAAAGGAATCAACAGTAAGTTCCTGATTAGACCTCTTCACCTGAACCCATTATTCATTCTCTTTCTGTTGGCATTGAGTAACTAATGCAAGCTGTGCAGGTCCTGTGAATGATACAAAATTATACTCTACTAATGAAATCAAACTATGCCTCCTTATGGGATTAGCTGGATGATAATTAAGCCCTCCTTGCTTCTAAATGATACAAACCTGTCAGCAACTACAGCTTGCCATTTTTAATGCAATAGTGTTGCAGCGTGTAGGGTTGCAGAGCTCAATCCTTTAGTGACACACATTGGTTTCCTGGAATCAGGGTCCTGGATCACTTACTCTGAAATGCACACTGTATCAACACTTGCATTAGTTTTTCCAAAAACAGGATAAAACCTGGGAGAGATGGTTAGTAAAAGAGACCACAAAACAAAAGCACATAACAGTAATGCCACAAAGCGTTCTGCAACTGCACGAAATATAGCTGTGCTTATAATGATGCTGTCTGGCAGGAGAAGACTGCATGTAACAGTGCGAGTATTTCATAAGGCTCATATCAGTTCTGTATTCTTAGATCATCTGCACTTGCTCACGCAGTCTGCCCTATCAAAACATGCTCCGAAAGGAACCGAAGCTAATTCAAACACATCTTAGTATAGCTACAAATGCAGGGAATGGAAATTACCTCTATCCCACTCCTCTAGCTGACATTCTTAACTTGAAGTTCCTGTGACTGATAAGAGATGAAACTACAAGGGAAAAACCCTCCAAAAGATTCAGTCAGTCCTGGAATCTGTCACTACTACAACCTAATGCATAAGCCAATGTCTTAATTTTATTAAGTTCATGAGCAATAGAAACCTTTGCCTTGAATCTTTTCAATGTCTCTACTGGATGTTAAATTAGTACTCCTAAAAGCTGAAAGGTTTATAGTTTCAGCTGTCATAATTTTTAGTAATGCCTTAAAAACAGTCTATCTGTTAATAGGAGCTGGATTTTTTTAGGCAGTTTTTTTGTTTTTCAGAACGTTTTATTTCTTGAAATGGCCAGGCCCAAAGAGTCATGCTAAATGGAGTTAAATCCAACCAGAAGCCAGTCACAAGTGGTGTTCCCCAGGACTCAGTGCAGGGTCCAGTTCTGTTCAACATCTTTTTCAATGACCTGGATGAAATGATTGAGTCTACCTTTAGTAAGTTCATGGATGACACTAAGCCTGGAGGAAGTGTGAGTCTGCTTGAGGGTAGGGAGGATCTACAGAATGATCTGAACAGGCTGGATTAATGGACTTCAACCAGTGATATGAGGTTCAACAAAGCCAGGTGCTAAGTCTTGCACTTGGGACACAACAACCCTGTGAAGCATTACAAGCATGGGTAAGAGTGGCTTGAAAGCTGCCTGTCAGAGAAGGATCTGGGCATGTTGGTTGATAGCCAGATGAATATGAGTCAGCAGTGTGCCCAGGTGGCCAAGGCCAATAGCAGCTTGGCCTGTATCAGAAACAGCATGACCAGCAGGACAGGGAAGTCATTGCACCCCTGTACTCAGCACTGGTGAGGCTGCATCTCAAATACTGGGTTCAGTTTTGGGCCGCTCACTACAAGGAAGACATTGAGGTGCAGGAGTGTGTCCAGAGAAGGGCAACAAAGCTGGTGAAGGGGCTGGAGAACAAGTCTTATGAGAAGCAGCTGCGTGAACTGGGGTTGTTTAGCCTAGAGAAAAGGGAGCTGAGCTGAGACCTTATCACTGCTTGCAACTACCTGAAAGGAGATTGTAGCGGGTGGTTGTTAGTCTCTTCTCCGAAGAGACATTTGATAGGACCAGAGCAAATGGCCTCAAGTTGCACCAGGGGTGGTTCAGATTAAAAGTCAGGAAAAAATTTCTTCACTGAAAGTGTTGTCAGGCACTGGAACAGGCTGCACAAGGAGGTGGTTGAGTCCATTTAAATGATGGGTAGATGAAGTACTCAGGGATATGGTTTTAGTAGTGGGCAGATACAGTTGGGCTCAATGATCTCCGAGGTCTTTTCCAATCTAGTGATTCTATGGTTCTACGAAAGACCTAGAAAATATTTTTGTTCTCTGTTGCATGTAGTTACACTTCAAATTAAATTTTTTCTTTAAAAGAAAAAGTTGCTAAAACGATAAAACATATTTTAAGAAATAAATCCTGATATTAATCATTCATATCACTTAGCAAAGTCATATGTAATTGAATTCACTGTACCTGAGAGGAAAAATCTGTAGTCAATGCAAATGATCTCATTTTCATCATCAGGCTGCAACAATTTTCCAAGTTTCTGTAAATACAAAACTGTCTTGCATTTCTCCATGTAATGTCTGTATATCATCTTCAAAGATTACAAACAAAATGTCCTGAAACTACCAGTAACCTACACAGAGTACTGTCACCATCTACAGGTGTTTTTCATATGATCACATGATGGGTCAGTAACCAGGTTAAACAGTTATTTCACAATTTACATAAATGCTGTTATCTAATGTAACTGCTCTAAATTCCTTGAATATTTCAGATATTACTGAGGCTATGTACAAGCAATAAACTAACAAATCTACTTTGAGTAGATTTCTAAAATCTCAAAGAGTAATTACATTATTTTTATTGTGATTTCTATTTTAAATATTTTGATAACAAACAAACAGAAAACAAGTTGTTGTTGTAAAGCAGGTGAGAATACAAGGTAAAAAAAATAATGTGTTGTTTCCTTGAGGATTGGTCTTTTAATAACAGCACCCACACAAATTTAGCTTTAGGAATCCTTTCAGTCATTACAATTCATTTTCTTTAATGAGTTAATGCATTCAGTCTTCAAGGTTCCAGAGCTCAATGCTCTGTGATTAGCACTGCTTCCTTGCACATGTAAAGGAGCTGAATGCACAAATAATTTGCAGCAGGCTACAAGACTATTGGCATATGGATTAATTGTTACCCATGACAGGATGGGCCCTAGCCGAAGTGATCCACAACAGGCAGTACACTACAGCGCTGAATAATATAAAATTGACTAAACAGAAAATAATGCCAGAATTCATACCAGTATAATGCAATAAAATACAGCTGTGATGTAGACTGTGCAGAGCCCATCTTTTGGAAGACTCATCAACAACAAGCAAAATTACAGTTATCAAGCTTTTTATTTAACCTTTGATCTGCAAATATTCACACTATGACTCTATGACATATGCCCAACACGGATGTTAAGCTCTAACTTACCAAGAACAACTGAAGGAAGCTGAAAACTGTGTGTTTCTTTTTGCAATATATGTAACTGCTGCTTCAAACTGTGTGAATTATCAAACTGTATTTCAGGGTGGTTTCTTACAAGATACAGAACCTAAAAAAATGGGAATACCTCACTGAGGAAAGAAGAAAATACATTTTTTTCTCTTCTTCTCTATCAAAAATATTCCTGTCCACCAATGACAGCTGTGTACAATATGGAGAAATCCAGAGAACGTGACCTGGCCTCAAGTGTTGTAGTCATATAGAATTCAGTATTACATAGGTTCAGGCTGAACATTAGGAAAAATGTTTTCATGGGAAGGGTCATTGGCCAACAGGCTGCCTAGGGAGGTGGTTGAGTCACCTTCCCTGGAGGTGCTTAAGGGACGAGTGGGTGAGGTGCTGAGGGGCATGGTTTAGTGATTGATAGGAATGGTTGGACTTGATGATCCTGGGGGTCTTTTCCAACCTGGTGATTCTATGATTCTATGATTCCCATCACTTATCTTACCAGAAAATACATCCATGGGTTTGCAGCATGGCATTGATGGTAGTACTAGGGAATGGGGAGCCTTAAAAACATTTGTTAAGATTATTTGGTCATGCTTATCGAATCTCAGGCATACCCAACTTATTTAATTATTTTCATATGCTTACTTTGCATACTAGGAAGTTTTGTGTCAAATGCTAGTATGGAAGACTAAATAGTGGTATTCAAATTTAACCTTGTGCAAAATGACACAGCTCTGGTTAGGCTGGACATGTCTTCTGAATCATGAATATGTACTTTGCCTCACATTCCTCAGCCCCTCTGCAATACTGGTTAAGTCTCGCAAAACCTGCCCTAAGATTTTACAAAAATAATCTGTGCAGGCACAAAATTATGTGGAAAACCAAGAACCTAGCAGAACTGTAATCCTTTGAAACATTGCCATGAGGAACATATCTTTGGTAATTCAGAGGTGGATAGGAACCTTTTTGGTTTTGAAGATAGTTTGTGTGGTAGTATGAGAAATTTATTTCTATATCTGCCAATTTATTGGCTGTTGAGACAGAAGTGTTTCCACACATCAATATTTTTACATGTAATGAGAAATTAATTGTTTAATAACACAAGGTAAAAGAAAATATTTAATCTGCTTAGTATAAACGTCAGTATATTAATTCAACAGAATTTTCATCAGCCGTCTTTCCAACAGAAAAACACCTGTCACATATAAGCAGTATAGAGGAAGGTATGACTATACTTGTACAGATACTATTTTCACATACTCATCGCTAACATACAGTAGCTTTCCCCATAAGCCTATCTTTATTACAGCAAGATTGATCACAAACAGACAGCCTTCCAGCCTTACTTAACAATCATAAAAACAAATGTTTTAATTAAAATCAGCCATCTATAACTACAGAAGAATAATGAATGAGTGCAGTGGATTAACCTCGGCCAGCTACCAAGTGTTCACCCAATTATTCTCTCACATCTTCTCCTCAAAAGGACAGAAAGAGAAAAAAGTTGCAAATGCTCACGGGTTGAGATAAAGACTGGGAGATCACTCACAAATTACTGTCACAGGCAAAACAGACTTGACTTGGGGAAATAACCTTAACTTATTGTCAGCTAAAAATAGAGTAGGATAGTGAGAGACAAAGACAAACTTAAAACCACTTACTATCAGCTCACTGCTCCCAGCAGTGGGCTCATCTATGTCCAGTGGTATGTTCATTTTGGAGCTGGCTGGAACCAGCGATGTCCAGCATAGGGCAGCCCATGACCTCCTCCAATCTTTCCATGTTAACTCAATACACTGAGTTTAATAGTTAAAAACAATATGAGACATTTGACTGAAGCCTAATTGACCTTCTACAAGCTTTGCCGTATTGCATGTTTAGATCACTGATGTAAAGCATCACCAAAACTGGAAGTAGCCAAAGCAGCAGCCAGTTTTTCTGTGGAGAAGATTAAGGTGCTATTATTAAAATCAAAATCATTATCCTGAAAATATTTCCTAAATTTATTTTTCTTAGAAAGAAAGTAAAACCTGAAGCAGGACATGACAGAACAATATAAGCTGCTTTCATTGTATTAGCTAGGAGCATACATGGCGTCTTGCAGGCTTTTACTTCCTTTGCAGTAATAAAAAAAAAAATATGGAAAATTCATTGTTAAAAAAGCTGCAACAAGAAATGTAAATAAAAATGTCTGAGCTATGAATAAAGAATCAAAGCCTGTCTTACACACCACACAATAGATAGAAAAGAATTATTTAATTAATATAAATGGCCTTTTAATAATAGAGTGTTCAGCATCTTTGGAAACACCTTAGAGTAGTTGTTTAAAGATAAAAGGTTGTCAAAAAGAAGTATGTTTTGTCAGATTTCACAGGAGCATAGATATACAACTAATATTTATCTGAATACTTAAGAAACACTCAAAACTGCTGCTTGTATTTCTACTTTCCTTCAGCAATTCATATTACTGATATTGACTTTAGTAGGCTATAACTTGCCTGAGGTAATTTCAATGCGTACTATATGGATGTAAATGCACCATCTCTTAATAGAAAAATATATTCCTCTTACTGAAGATCATATGCCTGTGAAACAACTTCTATATGAGGAATGAATTATTGAATTCACAGCAAAGAGGCTGTTGTTCAGTTTACCAGTTACCCAGAGCAGACATATGATTATAATAAAAAAAAAATCATATTATCTGTCATTTATTTTCGATTAAGATAAAACAAGAATACAAATTTTCCATCAGAAATGTGTCTGCTCTGGAACTACCAGTTTATGAGGTGCTTTGAGTGCAAAAATGACATTACTTGTTGAAGCTTCAAAATCTGTATCTGTTTTCGAGTCTGCAGAAATAAAAGCTGACTTCCATGCTGCAAGGAAATATAGTGATATTTTCCCTCTAAAAGATTGTAGACGTACATCCCTGCCTTCTCTTTCTTGTAGAATAAAAATTCAGGGTAGAGAATCTGAAAGTGCTGGTGTACAAATACTTGAGTAACGTTGGACAGTATGAAACCATACCTAATTTTATGGGATAGGATGATATAAGGCCTCTTCTGTAAATTCAGTGAAACCTCCCTGGATTCTATCTGTGCAGAACTCATTAGCCAAGTGTCTGTCTTCAACAGATGGTAGGTAATAATTTCACATACAGCCTCCAATGCTGTCCTTCTCATGCAAGCATCAAATGCAGTAGAGAATTACGCTCAAAAGATGAGAGAAAAGAGTTACTGTCAAAGCTGTCATTGTCAAACTAAACAAAATCACAACAAAGAGTATGAAGCAAAAAATCTGTGTGGCAGATACTGCGTGTAGCTGCATCCAACAGAAAATTGGTGGTAGACAGGGAAGCAGGAAGATAATGATAACATAAGTTTCCCTGGTTTACACTCAGTTAAAACTACTTTTTTTTCTCTTTGCTTTTTTATGGCTTGACAAAGAGATAAAATGGGAGAGAATAGATGAAAAGGAGACAGAAAAAAATGTATTTCTACTGTATTTCTTGCATTTCTTAATTTTTCTTCCTTCACTTCTGGTGGTTTGGGATAGGTCTTCAGTTGGTGATATGCCTTAATTTCATTAAGACCAGATCAACAACACCTTAGACCAGCTTTGAATCTACCCTATAGTACGTAAAATGTTCCAGTCTGACTTATTCATTTGTTTCTTCATTTTAGCAATGGTATGGGCAATGAATAATCCAAGCAGTATTTAGGTGATTACAGACAAGTTTTGTATTCTCTCTCCTGATCCTCACCTGAAAGAAGAGAAGGGGGTTTTTTTTAAATGTTTCATAAAAGTACAATATTTCAAAGAATTTTTTTCTGATACTAGAGAGATCAAGAGAAAAGGGAGAAAAAAATTTCCTGAAAATATTTTCATAAATGAAATTGCTAATGGATGAGCATTGCTACATTTCTTGCAACACGCTTCAGTGCTTCTTGGTTTTCAAAGGGATGAGAAGTTTATATGTTTTATATCAATTTAAATGTGAAACCTTTGTCAATAGGCTGTGCAAGTAATAAGCTCCCTTTACCAACAGTGTCTGGGTAAAGGTCATATGATACATGCCACAGTCAAGTACTGTATCTAACGCAGATATTATTTTAAGGATTGGGGTATTTACTCAGTCATTTTCCCTGTTTCAGTGGTAGAAGCTTCAGTTCAGATAGCTAGGTGGTACATAAACAAGCAACTCAAAGAATCCTGTCTTTTAAATCTGTGTAAGATATAATTCTTATATGTTACCATATGAAATGGTAGAAGATTCTACTATAAAACCTAAGTGATTTATTACATCAGTGTGGAGCACAGGTGAACATATTTCTTTCTTTTTCACTGATACTATTAAGAAGTATTGCTTCATTTATCTTATATATTCTACCTTCATTTATCATATATTTTACCTTCAACACTTGTTAGCAGGCTACAATACAAACTTTTAAAAGAAACTTTTGATACCCAAATAATGAGATTTCTCTGTACAAAATGCAATATACAGGAGACTTCAGACTGTCCTTCTTTTAACTCCTTCTATAGGGAGAATATTAAAAATAAATTAGTGAACTATCTTGAACAAAATAGTTAAGCCCCATCTTGCTAACTATCCTCTCTTTTATATGTAAACAAACTTAAAATTTTTTATACTTAAAAAAAGCTTAAAATCTTCTTAGTTGGTAAGCGTGTGTTAGCAGATGAATAAAATTTATAATTTTCTATGCCACTGAATGATGAATTACATTAGTTCTTAACTCATGTGGTGAATAAATCAACGAAAGGATTAGTAATACAATTAAGCCATGGGGAAAAATAATATCAACAACATCAAAATGAAAGATAACAGGGTGCTTTTGAGAACACTATCACAAATATGTTTTTAAATATGAAAAAGCAAAAATTCTGTCCTTCCCTCCCCCAAGATGTCAAGAGCTGTAGCCGATTTCCTCAGGGCAAAACTTCAAAACTCAGCAGAGACTGGGTTACATAAGGCAAATGTTTACCATGCTAGAAGACATTCTCTGTGCAAATTGCTATAAATGGCTTTCAATGAAGTTGCAATAGTGGCATACATGGGAGACATACAGAGCAAAGAAATCCAAGGGAAAATTAATAAAAATACATATTAGTTAATGCAAAGTTTAGTAACAGAAGCAAATTGCAAGATCTGCCTATTTTGTCTACTTTTATAACTGGTCTTACTACAGGGTATGCATGCAGATTAATTAAAATCTAATAATTTCTACTATTGAAAACAGTCCCAAAGGCAATAATGTTTTTCCATCCATCTATCTGTGTTGCTTCTGACATTTTATTTTCTGTGATTCTGGATATTTCTGATAGTCCCAACCGATAATGGACTGTTGATCTAACAAAATGTTTCTGCTTAATTATAGAGTTATCACAAAATTAAGGTTGATATGAGGATGCAGGAGGTTTTATCTGAACCATCACTCCTGTTTTTTTCATCTTTCTCGAAAATAAGTTTGGTTTTTTTTCTTTTCATTTGGATGTAACATGTAACTTCAAGTGGCATAAAAAATTGACTGTAATGAAAATCATATTAGTAATAGATTTTGATTTTCAAACAGTTAAGTGATTCCAAATACCATACTTCTCCTATGGTTAGGACACTTTCCAGGTGTTGCTTTTCAAGATTTACTTTCATTTTGAACCCTGAAAAAGTTGTTCATAGACAGCTAGCCCAGGACTAGAGAAGGTAGTTTTATTCAGTCAAGTTTTTCATAACTGCAAGAAATGTTGTTGAACTTTTATAGTTTTGATTTTCATTTTCGTCTAGCTTTTAATTTTCAATGTTTTATTTATTCACTCACACATTTTGAGACACAATATCCAAAAAAGAACAACTGTGTTAGAAGTCTAGAAGACATAAGCATACTGATAGTTCTACGTAAGAATGTTTCAACTCATAAAAAAGCAAAGATATTAGTGTAGCATAGGTCTAGATATTTTTCATAGCGTTAGGTTATCTTTTTAGGCAATTTTCCTTTTATAACTCAGTTTATTGTAACTTACCTCTGAAACTAATTATGAGCCTTTGGGAACGTGGATCATCTAGACAATTTCTTGCTATTTATTTTATATATGTATATATAACATAGCTGGAAAATACTGATCTTTAATCTTCAGTACCTAAGTTCTGGAGATATATGCATTCTTACAGATCTAAAATCTCATCAGCCTTTTTAATTTCAGAATAAGATATTAGATTTTTGTGTCTGAATTGGATATTATCACTCCAATTTTTCTATCCTCAGTTCATCTCAATTTTGTCCTTTGCAGCATCATTCTAAAGCTATTTGTAAAGATAGCTTTTGTCTTTTGTTGGGTTTTTTTCAGGTCAATTAAGATTTTTTTTGTGATGATTTTTGGTTGGCTTTTTTTCATGTGTGCATATTGTCTTTGCTGTTTGTTAGTTTTGTTGTGCTTTATTGTGCTTTTGTTTCTTTGGTTTGGAACAGGGCTTTTTTTGGTGTGTGTGTCAGATTCACCTAATCTTAGCTATAGTTAATATAGAAATCAGCAACAAGTGATGTACTCCAGGGGCCAGTAGTGGGGTCCAGCCCTGATTAACAATTTCATTGATGATCTGGATGAGGCAGAGTGTTCCCCCACTTCCTAGTCCCTCATTCCCGAAATTGTACGTATAACCACGATCACCTTGTCCCAGGAGGGGAATCCTGCGCTTACTTACTCTTGTTAAATGTAATACAATTGGTGATTTCCCTACTGTCTAGTGTATCCGGATCTCTCTGCAAGGCCTCTCTACCCTCAAGGGAGTCCACAGTTCCTCCCAGTTTAGTATCATTGGCAAATTTACTTAACATACTTTTGATTCCTGAGTCCAGTCCAGATAATATCTGAAAACATTAGAGCACTGGACCTAAAACTGAGCCTTGAGGGAACCCCACTGGTGACTGGCTGCCAGCCTGATGTAACCCCATTTACTAGCATTCTTTTATGGGACAGAGAAGAGATTGCTTAGCTAATCACATAACTCAGAGTTTTACTGAATCAGATCTCTAAGCTTATTTTTCTTTTGCATCAGAAATTGTATTAGAAATTCTTTTTCAACTCGGAAAATTTTTGGTTCCATTACATGGGAATCCCAACAGTTAATTATTCGTAAAATAGTAAAGCTGCCGCTGCGTGTTAAAACTACTCTTTTCCAGCTTCTGCTGTAGATTTACATGAGCAACTTTTTTTTTTTTTGTGCCAGAGATCAGTCAAAAACATATAAAAATACTTTTCCACTCTTCTTTATGAAAAACAGACTGAGTGTTTATAGAGTTAAATCCCTCTGTGGAAATCTAACATCTTGGCTCATTACAAATATGGAAAAGCTCCAGAAGTTAACATGCTCTTTGGAGGTGAACCCTTCAAGGCAAGCTCCTTGGTATTGATTGTGACATTATCTTGTCAGCGTGAACATCCAATATCTAACTTAGGCAATATTTCTCATTAAGTTGCATAGACTATGGACAGCATAAACTTAAACAAATGTGCAGTGTCAGAGCACCGGCAAAGTGCAGCACCTATTTTATCAAAATATCCTGAAAACCATCCATCTGACGATCCCCTCTGTTTTTACCTGACTCAGTTTATGCTTTATTCTATTCAGCATTCTTCTTTTTATCATCACTCTAGCTTCTGCTTTTGTAATCTTTCTTTTTATCCTGCATGAGTGGCTTCATAGAAGGCTTGATACTGATTCACTGAATTCAGCAATAATATTCTTATTGACAGGTACAATACAGTATCAAGATCACCTATAGGAAAGTAAAATTTTTATTGTCACTGCTCTAAACTGTTAAGAGTTGAATACTCTTTTCTAGCTGTATTAATTCTTCACTAAACTTGTAGATTTTAAAACATGAATAAATCAGCATGATCAACTAATCTAATATCTTGCATAGTGTAGAGTATAACTCACTTAACTCTTGTAATATGTTCATTATAATCTCTTTCCAAAATCATGTTCTCGTGTATGAATGACAACATATAAGGCAGAATTTGTTGTGGCTTTTGATAGGTTGTTCCAATGGCTCATTAAATTACTAAAGGGTTACATTTCAATTTTCAATATGTTTTGTTTATGATGAAGTCACCTTTTAAACTTCTCTTCTATAAACCAAAAAGCAGGTCTCTGTTAAGGCACACTGTCAGACCTTGAATACTTCCATATCTCTTTTCTGAGGCTATTCTAATCTGTCATCTTTACTCTAACGACCTTCACTCAGTCAGTATTCAGGTAATGACCTTGCTAATGTAATGCACTGTGGCAATATAATCTCCCTCCTTCCACTCAATAGTCTCTTGCTTACTGCAACTCAATAGTCTCAACTTATTACCTACCAGGGGATGTTCAAAGTGCTTTTTGATTATTCACTTTTCAAAGATACTTGTGCTTTCCTACAGTTTTTGTTTGGTTGGTTAGTTGGCTTTGCATTTAACTGTCCTAAAGAGCAAGTGAGTTTGGTTGCTGAGTAAAACAACGTTGTCTGTATGACAGTCACTATTTTTGTCATGCATTGACTTCACTAGTAATGACTTTCATTTTCCTTCTACAGACCTTCCAGCTACTTGAGTGATGCCTCAGAAGTTTCTGTAAGCCACTTCTGGCCTAGTATTTTCTGTAATGTTTTTTGGTTTCGTTAGTGAATACAGAAAAAAAAACCAGCTAACATCCAATAACATGTCTTCTTACAGAACAATCTTCAGATTCCTCTAATAGAACTTCAACCGGCAGAAAACAAACAAACAAACTAAAACAGAGATACTGGACAAAAAGTTAAATCAAAAAGACCAAGTGCAAGAAGCTTTGAATGCACTGTCATTTTTGATCACCTTGGATTCAGAGTCTCTGTGTTCAAATGGAGTCTGTAAGTTTCAAAAAATTATTGTAATTAGAGTTGTATATCTAACCTTGGCAATAAAGGTATCAGATTGTACCTCGGAGAAAACAGGTTCTGATCGATTTTATTTGTTAGTTTTGAGGTATTAAACAGAACTGAATTTCAAGAATCCTAAGTATTTCTTGTACTGAGTTAGCAGGCCTTCCAAACATGCAGTAGATCAGGTGTCTAATCATGGTTTCCCTAAAGAAGTCCCAACCATTGAAGTATTTTCAAAACCTTATCTAAATTTCTCAAAGCCTAGGAGACTATTTTCAGTATATGTATATAAAGTAAACATATCTCTGACTATAAAAGATATGAAAGAATAATAAAATGAAAAAAAACATTTAAATCAGAAATTGGAAATAGGGGGAAAAAAGCTGAGTAGGAGCAATATAATCCAAGGGGGAGACCCTAGAAAATAGAAAAATTAGTTTGGAATTACAGCATGAGGAATGACAGAATATCTCTACGGTTTTGTGAAAAAGCTAGACATTGTACTTGCATGAGGTTTAGATTTTAAAAGGCTTGCCATCTTAATGGGAAATAACAAGCTTGCTAAATAACAGTATGATAGATGTTAAATCAGCAGGTGCAGATAATTTTGCCTCCAAATGCTGTAAAGAGTCAGCTGAGGAGATCTCTTGATCATCAGTGATGATTTTCAATAAGTTTTGGAGCACTGGAGCATTTCCAAAGGGCTGGAATGAACCTAATGTTATGCCAATATTTTAAAAGTATAAATGGGACATCTAATTATAGGTCTGTCATCCTGACATTGATCCCAGTTAAATTATGGAACAGGAGATATGGGATTTGATGAATAACCTATTAATAGAGGATAATATAATTAATGGCAATCAGCATGGGCTTATAGGAAAGACATACTTTTGAACTAGCTTGTAAGCTGATCAGGAAAACCTATCATCTGACTGTTAAGGATGATGCTGATTCTGTTTTTCTTCTGTACATCATTTAGTTTTGTACTGAATATGCTGATTAACAAAGAAGAAATTGCAAACTGTGATTCACAGAATCACAGAATCACTAGGTTGGAAAAGACCCATAAGATATTATATGTTTTAAACTAAAAGCTTCTAAAGTGCAGATTTTAATATACACCTGTATTTAAAGGATCATCAATGCATGTGTTTTTCTAATAAAATGCCAAAGAGAGTAATTTTTGGCCTTATTTGCAGCCTCAGTAAAACACAGAGTTATTGTTGAAGAAAATGTGGATGATGCAGCAAATGCAGGAATGGTAACCAAGGAAAAAGAAACTTTTCTGACATGCAGTTGGTAACCACTAGAGATCAAGGCTACAATACATTTTATTATAGACAAAGAAAAAGATGTATCTAGGGACAGCAGTATAAAGAACACATAGGGAATGGGAACTCTGTCCTGAGAATTCAGGCTCTAAAACCTTGAGGATGACAAGCATTAATACACTACAGCTGGAAAAGCCTGACACAATCCTGACCATTCCGAAACTCTCCCTTGAAATATGAAGTCAATCTCTGTATTCCTCAATTAAAGAAGGACACTGATGCATTGAAAAACAAGTATAGAGAAATATTACAAATTTATTAAAATCTGAGAAAATTAATTTTACATGTAAACTTAAGGTATTGCTTTTCTTTTTCTGATGCAGTGGGGTTTTTTCACCCTTTTAGCATAGAGACCATAGCAACAGTGCTGTTAGGAAAAAGTCAGCTTTTTTGACAATGCCCAAAGTGTTCAATCTGCTTAAGAATTACAAATGAAGGTTAAGGATCCATTTGACCATAAACTGTTGGCACTTTCACTAAGAAGTATAGCTATGGAGAAATGTGATAACCAGAATCCATTCAATAGAGAATGAGATTTCACTCCCCCCACTCATCCCCACACACAATCTGGCACTAATTCTAACAGAAAGTGTAGTTAAATCATTGGCTGTAAGGCTATTTGACTGCAATCATTTCCCCTACTAACTGACTTCCATGAGTCAGCACTGATACATTATTTACACAGACTTTACTCTTGCTACATACTGTACTTCATGGGTTCTATTGAATTCAACACCATTTGTGAGATCTATGGTTGATTCTACATCCACAAAAAAAGTTCTAAGTAAGATGAAATTATTTTCTAAAAATTAGTTCCAAGAAGAATTAATTCAGGAAAATGTTGTGCCTTGGTTTCATGAGACATCAAATCAAATTATGACCTCATAAATTATGACTTAGCAGCCTCCTGAAGCAATGATCTGTGACTAGACTGAGAGATCACTGACTTGTTAGAGCATACCAGTTACGATAGAAGATAAAGAAATAGCTCTGAAGAAGGTAAGAAAACAGATAGAAAATTGGCAGGTTTGCAAGATACCAACAATCTAATTTTACTGATATTCTTAAATCGCACAAGACAACATTTGGTGTCTGCTGGCCTAAGCACTAAAGAGTAAGAGAATGCAAACAGTTTGCTCATGTTTCTGCAGTCAGAGATGTACATTCAAGTTTTCTGCGATACCCCCACCCTGTAAAGGTGTATAGCAATAAACAAAGAAGAGATTAAATTCCATATATATTTCCCTGTTGTTGTTACCATCTTATTGATCAAAAAAGGAAAGAAAATAAAAATAAAAATAAAAAATCCACGGAATAGCCTGTAGTAAAAGAAGTAGCACAGATTACTTCTTTGGGCAGTAAAAAGTAAGACTGCAATGTGTAAAGTCATAGTTTCCTTCTCAGTTTAGCTGGTTTTCATTCCACTTGCAACAAAATCAGAGCAGATTTGGAGCAGAATACAAGAAATCTTATATTCCAAGTGTTTGTTTTGATTTCTAGAGAACACTACATATTTCTATATTTTTAGAAATAAAGAATACATGTTATATTTTTTAAGATTTAAAAGTCATGCTTTAAAATGCTTCCATTTCACCTGGCTGTTTATACAGCAAGCTTCTATTGCTTCTCTAAGGCTTCAGGTCTTCTAGTCCACACTAAAATACACATTTGTTTGACAGCATTCCCAGCCCATTCCAAAGAACTTTTGTGAATCAAAACTGAGCTATTATAAACATAGAATTTTACTGTACTGGATGTTGTCAATATAAGTTTACACTGGATAAAACATGATATTAACTAAAGCTCTCAAGCAGCAATGCCAAGGAAAGACCTGATTCTGTAGTACTGACTAATTCAGGATACTTCTGCATAGCAGACAAAAGAGCAGTTGAACAAATAGCTACTTCTTCCAGTGCTGAGAGTTCAGCTGCTGTCTTTTGTGAAAACAATAGCAATCTGACATCCAAACTGAAGAAATCTTGGAAAAAAAATGATATTTTGGAAAGCAAACCTAGTACAAAATTTTCAGTTGGCTTTGCAGCTCCAATGCTATTGTATACTACCAATGATTTAAGGCAAAGTGAAGCCCATGCAAATATCTAGAGGCTTTCCAAGTGATGAATGATATCTTTGAAAGACAGTAACTAATAAAAGTCTTATTTTATGTAATAATCCATTAAAATCCTTAAATATTGCCATTGAAAACTGGTAGAATAGTTTTTCCCTAAAGAGCAGAAACACATATAAGAATACAATTTTCCAAAGATGAAATGCCAGAGTTAAATTTTCACTGGAGAATTAATTTCTAACAAGCTAAAAATTCTTTGTCCTGCTATTAACTGATTGACAAAAAGCAACAGAATCACTTTGAATGTAATAAGCTATGTGATTGCTAGATGTTTCACAGACACGCATTGCCAAGACACTGGTATGTGAAATCATTGAACGTCTTAGGCAATGTGCAGATATTGTGAATATGAGTTACCTAAGAGATGATCCTTAGTAGTAAACCAAATCCATGTGGCATGCCTTACAAAAAGAACTTCATTTCAACTTCTTTTTCTTTTTTAAAGGGATTATTCTGGAAGATGTAGGTTGTCAGCAAGAGTACTGCAAGAATAACTTTATCTTCACAGACTACCTAGTGAAGTTATCTTCTCATCAGGCTAGGAAACTCAATCTGTCTATGCCTGTCCAAGGAGGCTTGCATCATGGGCCAAGCTTTTGGCTTAAATTGAATTCCCCTATATAGAGGAAATAATACTGGTTACATACATCCATCCAGTATGCCACGGTTGCCAGCCTCCCTCTTGCTATATCCCTGCTAGCATGTGCCACAAACCAGAAAGAATAAGGTCTGTGAGATGGCTGAGATACCAAGGAAGCAGTGAATAACCTCTGGGTAGTTTAGATTGTGCAGCCTGGCAGTTCTTCATGAACCAAAGGATTTCCATTGACCAGCAGTTGAAAATCTCTCTGCCTATGGAAACAGCATACATGATGCTGTCCATTTCATTGCCCAGCCTACCAGGAGTTTTAATGAAAAAACAAAAGGTCTCAAATCCATCACATAAAACGTTTATGATTTTTCTTTCTTTCTACATATAGACATTTAGAAAAGAGGTGGGTTTTTTTTAATATATTTCACTAATATTATACACCAAGAAGTGCATGTAACAATGTCTTGAAAGAAACTTATATGGGCAAGAGAATAGTATCAACTGAGATATAGATTAAAAAGGAACAACAATCCATGTGTGAAAATATATCTTGAATTATGCAAATGCCTTTGGACCTTTACTACAAGCTCTCACATATCTCTAATCAGCTTATACAAGAGTATGTATTCAGCATGAACTGGCAGTTCCCTGTGTGGCTGAACACATGATCAACCATTCCTGGAGCTCCAGAAAATAAAGTTTGAGCCTTAAAAGCATCCCATTGTCTTGAAAACTATAAATTATGACACGGTACAAGCCCAGTATTTAAAGTTGTTTTTATATAGCCAGCTGAGTTGATGTAATTTCTTATTTTGTCACTGAAGCTAATTTGCACAGAGCTTCTCAAGCACTGTGTTTGAAAGGGAAGAAAAACCAAATATTTCTTTGAATGTGGGACAGAAAATACCTTGTTCTTCAGGCAATGGCAATCATAAATACATGGAGATGGTTGTCCTAGGAATCTTTAAATTTCTACCGCTTTGTATGATGCCTTAAGCAAGAATTCTTAATTTAATTTTTGAACATATTACCTACTGAATTATAAATCTAGAATCACTGACAACTAGCCTGAAGTAAATTAATTTTAATATAATCTGAAATTTTTATTTGAATCTTATCTTCCTCCTATGGCAGTATAATCACCAAGATAATTTGCATGATTAGCTGGAAAACTCTTAATACTAAACATGCATGCACAAAAAGTCATGCTGGTTTATTCTGTATTTCAAAATGAAACTGATCACAGTCCTTTCTTGTTGAACCTAAGCTTCAGGAGCCTACAGAATAAGTACATTTTAAAAAAAAATTTGAGTTAACTGATGGGTCAAGTAACCCCATTGAAACAATAACTTTCATCTTTCCTCAAAATCATAATATTAAACATAGGTGGAATCAGTAATGTTGTCATTCAAACAATTTGCTTTATCATAAGCCACAGAACCAATATCTGAGAGAGTAATAAATTATTTCATTCTAAGGTGACCATTAGTTAATACAGTTCTTGCCAGTGTTAGGTACCATTTTATAGATAATCACTCATTTTCAGATTCACCAATATTTTCAGTAAGAAGTTCTTGTAGGAATAATACCAGCATTACTTATTATGCAACTTCAACAACAAGCTATTTCTGTT
Organism: Phaenicophaeus curvirostris; assembly: GCF_032191515.1. Taxonomy (NCBI): domain Eukaryota; kingdom Metazoa; phylum Chordata; class Aves; order Cuculiformes; family Cuculidae; genus Phaenicophaeus; species Phaenicophaeus curvirostris. The sequence continues at coordinate 18,271,246 of NC_091392.1, read as the reverse complement.
TCTTTGTAATATGTTATTGTGCTGCTTTATCTTTGACAGAGTTACTTTTCTTCATAGTAGCTAGTATATGTTTTGGATTTGTGTTGAAAACTGTATTGGTAATACAGGGATGTTATCTTTTTTGCTGAGCAATGCTTATACAGAGTCAAGACTTTTTCTGCTTCTCATCCCACCCCAACAGTGAGTAGGTACACGAGGACTTGGGACTTGACGCAGCTGACCCCAACCGACCATATGGCTTCATGTTCAACATATAAAGCTAGGGGAAGGAAAAGGGGGGAGATTTGGAGTTATAATGCTTGTCTTCCCAAGTAATTGTTACACATGATGGAGTCCTTGTTTCTGGGAGACTGCTGAACACCTTCCTTCTTATGGAAAGTAGTGAATGAAGTCTTTGTTTTGCTTTGCTTGCATACGTGGCTTTTTATCTCAACCTTTGATTTTTCTCACTTTTGCTGTTCCAGTTGTGTCCTCCATCCCACTGATGGGGACTGAGCAAGCAGCTGTGTGGTGCTTAATTACTGGCTAGAGTTGAACCACGAGTTATCCACCCTATGCCACGACACCTCAGCCATTTCTAAGAAGGAGAAGGAGGCCCTTTTTTCCTTCATATTGAAAAAAAAGCTGGTGAAATTGAATATCCTTATTTTTATATAGTCTGTTTCAGCAAATTCAGTTTTACAAGGTATGATAGCTGAGTCAAGAATCTGCCCCTTTCATTTAAATTTTTCTTAAATTAATCTGAGCTTTGAAAAAGCTAGCTGTTGTCACAGACTTGTTCTCACTGTTCTTGCTGTGCTTGCCCAAGCTCTCCAAGCACCTCAAGCTGACCAGTGCCGTGTTTCATAATGCTACTACATAAAATACGTGCATTCACAGTCTATCACAACATTTTTGTGTAGTAAACTTGCTCTTGCATTTTCTTACATTTCAGTTCAACCATGGTTCAACCATGATCGCCATGGAAAAAATATTTTCCCTCTAATACTGCTTCTGTCTAGTCTTTGCTGAGTTCCATCTCATTCCTGCAAATGAAAATAAGAAAACCTGTGTTTTCTGAAGTTGCACTGGTATGTATCTCTGCAGCATCCAAACAGCACTGAAGAGGGAGCCGCTTAAATCAGAGAGAGATGTGATTCTCATTACATAGTAGAAGGGAGCAGCCCTGGAACAAAAGAAAGCCTGAGATTATCAGGAGGCAAAGGAGGGGAATCTGGCTGAGCAAGGCTTCTAGACCTTGAGAAACAGTTACTAAAGGTAGGGATTGAGGAGTTAGGGGGCTTGCTTAGGACCATGTTGGTCCTAAGAGCTGGGAAAAGACTGGATGTATTGTTGCAAGACAACTGGAAGGAGAAATGATGAAGGAGGACGTGACCTGGGCATCAGGGCCCACTGTGACAAGGAACAATGTGGGATGGAACTGGAACTGGCTGAACAAAAAACTGGGATTAAAATAAAAATGAGATTAAGTGATAAATATAAGTATGAAGAATGACAGAGGAACCTAGTGGAGAGAGAAAACTTGAGAAGAGAAGAGATACTAAGAAGGAAAATGTAAAAAGCATACGAATAAAGAGTGGGAAGAAAATTGATGGGAGTCTCTTGAAAGAATATTTGTCCTGGTATCTGAAGCCCATATTAGAAGAGAAAAAATATAGAAAAACAAACAAGCAGAACAAAACCAAACAAGAAAAGTAAAGAGCACAATACTCACATAGAGAAATGTCAGAAAAAAATTATCATCACTAGCAGGACATGTCTTTTCTCCATTTGTCGGCCAGTTAGAAGTGTCTGTACAACACATGTACATATATGGATAGTGAAGGATGCAATAATTTTCATTTATAAAACATGGAGGACAGGCAAATTAATGAAAGCATCATTAACCTGACCAATTAGTTGTTATCTGCAAAACAGACAAATATTCTTTGTCTTTATGACATGTCACTGAAACCTTCTCTTTTTATCCGTGTAATAGCACAAACTAGGGATTTTGCTTTACTCTGTCATCCACATTAGAATTTTAGCTGATGGAACAAATGGTCCTTCTTATCCAGTTGAAGACTTGGATGTAAATGCAAATTATGTCTTACATCGGAAATTTTTAGTTTCTTTATCTTACTTCTAAAAGAATTAGGAAAATGTGTGTAAAAATCCACAGTATATCTACAAAGACAACATTCAGATTCCCAGATTTGCTCATTGACCTGAATAGAAGGTGTAATAATTTGTTGCGAGGCATTGAACAAGGCTGAAGCAGTGAAAGAAAATGTTCTCTGAAAAAAACCCTTGTAAGTCAGGTGCTGGACTTGCCCCCAGGAGACCAGATTCAATAATAGATACATTACATAACACTGAGCAGATCTGTGTCTCTGTGTCCCATTTACAGAGTAAAGATAACGCTATTTAACAGACTCTCTAAGCACAACATCCTCAAACTGCTATGAATTGCTGAAGCATTCTGACAATTGCATTTTCATACCTTTGTCTGTATAGACTCTCAGGAAGAGGCTGAACTATAGGAATAAGCAGGAACTTACTTTCCTACCAAAAATTTTCTTCTGTTGTGATGAGCAAACCTGATAGGTTTTATTATTGTCCAGTTACTCTCTTTGTATTGTCCTCATCCCAACCTGGTAGCCCAAAGTCAAAGTATGTTACCACTTTGGGAAGTCTTGCAGCTTATGTATGATCTTGTTTATTCTTGCATTTGCCAAGGATCTTACCTTTCCTGCTTCTGTGAATTCTAGCTCCATGGAAAAAGAGTGATATCTACAAAGCCATGTAGATACAGCCTGAGAAACAATTTGGAGCAGAATGCAAAGTTAAAAGCTTGATAGCAGAATGTGGATTAAATATTGTTTGGTGTTCAATACCCAGCCCACTTTCCGTCCCTCCTCCCCTTCTGTCCCACATAGTCATTCATAAGAAACTGAGTTCTTGTTAATTATGTATAGCATCATGTACCAGAATAACATGTCATATGAGGCTAACACCAGAAAAAAAAAAACAAACCCGAAAAGTAATTTAATAATACCTTAAAACACAGAAGTAATATTTTTTAGAAAATAGTCTCCAAAGAAAATATTTTTTAAAAGATGCTAAAGCACCAGTGTGGAAACAGCATCTCTACATTAAATTCTCCAGGTTGGGTGCCTTATGCTTTAGTTTTGGAAAAGTGGTGCTCAAATGGTGCTATATATTTCACACAAATCTTTCAGTTATTTACCAAATTATTAAACCCAAATATATTGTGTCAGTATCATGGACATTTTTTGCATAGAATCATTGAAATGTTGCTTCAGACGTGCCCTTTTTATACTGTTTCTTAATAGTCATAATGTTTTATTCTCATTTGGCAATTTGTTTATTTCATTTCACTGATGTTTCACATCAGTGCAGGGCTATAAAGATGATCAGGAGGCTGAAGCACCTCTGCTATGAGGACAGGCTGAGAGAGCTGGGGTTGTTCAGCCTGGAGAAGAGAAGGCTCTAAGGAGACCTTATAGCAGCCTTCCAGTACCTGAAGGGGGCCTGTAAGAACGATGGGAGGGACTTTTTACAAGGGCATGTAGTGATAGGATGAGGGGGAAGATTTTGACTAGATGTTAGGAAGAAATTATTCACGATGGCAGTGGTGAGATATCGCAATATGTTGCCCAGGGAAGCCGTGGCTGCCTCATCCCTGGAGGTGTTCAAGGCCAGGTTTTATAGGGCCTTGGGCAGCCTGCTCTAGTGGGAGCTGTCCCTGCCCATGGCAGGGGTGTTGGAATTGCAGTCTTTGAGGATCCTTCCATTCTATGATTCTACAATTTTACTCATAAAAGTGTTTTGAACTTTTATTCACATAAATCATTTAAAAATAGTGCCGTCCAAGCAATGTTCAAAATGTCTGTTTCAAAAGGGTTTTGGAATCTCAGACCTCAGCCAGAGGCAGCCTGCTTCCGATTCTCCCACCCAAGTGATACCAGGTTATCTTTCAATATACTGGCATGGAATCATAGAATCACCAGATTGGAAAAGACCCATTGAGTCCAACCATTCCTATCAAGTATGAAACCATGTCCCTTAGCACCTTGTCCACCCATGCCTTAAACACCTCCAGGGAAGGTGAATCAACCACCTCCCTGGGCAGCCTGTTCCAGTTCCCAATGACCCTTTCTGTGAAAATTTTTTCCTAATGTCCAGCCTAAACCTCCCCTGGTGGAGCTTGAGGCCATTCTCTCTTGTCCTGTCCCCTGTCACTTGGGAGAAGAGGCCAGCACCCTCCTCTCCACAATCTCCTTTCAGGGAGTTATAGAGAGCAATGAGGTCTCCCCTCAGCCTCCTCTTCTCCAGGCTAAATAACACCAGCTCTCTCAGCCGTTCTTCGTAAGACCTATTCTCCAGCCCCTTCACCAGCTTCGTTGCTCTTCTCTGGACTCGTTCCAGAGCCTCAACATCCTTCTTGTGGTGAGGGGCCCAGAACTGAACACAGGATTCAAGGTGTGGTCTCACTAGTGCGGAGTACAGAGAGAGAATAACCTCCCTGGACCTGCTGGCCACGCCGTTTCTGATACAAGCCAAGATACCATTGGCCTTCTTGGCCACTTGGGCACACTGCTGGCTCATGTTCAGTCGGCTGTCAACCAATACCCCCAGGTCTTTCTCCTCCAGGCAGCTTTCCAGAAGGACTTGCTGCAATAGGACAAGGTTTAGAAGTTTTAAAGTAAAAGAGTGTAGATGTAGACTAGATATAAGTAAGCAACTTTTTTACAAGGAGCATAGTGAAACACTGGGACAGGTTGCCCAGAATGATGGTAGAAGTTCCGCCCCTGGAAACATTCAGTGTTAAATTGGAGGGTCTCTGAGCAATCTGATCTAGTTGATGATGTCGTTGATCTGTTAGGTCCCTTTAAAAGGTTTTAATAGGTTCATAAATTTTGTTTGATTCAAGATAAGGTGATAAAGACACTGGGAATCTTTTACAGCAATTGATTTTAGTTTACATTTATATTGTGTTAAGGTATGCTGGTGGCTATTGGAAAATAATTGTTAGTTTGTAGGAGAAAAGGGTCAAGAGAGAGAAAGAAAAGAAAAGAGGAAGAGAGAGAGAAGAAAAGAGGGAGAGAGAGAAAAGAGGAAGAGAGAGAAGTCACCACCCTTCACTCCCACAATGGTACTCTGAGATGTCTATCTGTCTGTCCTTGAGGCCTTCAGGGTCGTGGTTGCACGTGATAGGTCACCTAGGGAGACACTTGTTATGCAGCACTGCCCCAAGCTCCTTTCTCCTCATTATAATCGCAAGAGGAGCTGTCTTCTCAATAGCATTGGAGGCGAGACGTGGTGTGGTCTCTCTCTGTTTATGTTGGGCAGGGGTCTCTGAAGATCTGTGAGGGGCTTTTGTATAATTTACCCCGAAAATGCTAAGCAAAGCATTCACAGATCAGTCAAACGTGGCTTCTCCTCTACTCTGATTAGCTGATTTTCAGGAACTCAGTTATGGGAACAAAGCCCAGCTTCTATCATGCTTCATTCTCAGGTGCAGTTCCATTGTCACAGCAACCAAACCTCAAAACATAATGTTTGGATCACACTAGCTGATTCCAGACAAAAATCTTCGGAACATTCTAAGTAATTCAGTGTGTCACAGACCCATTCCTGGAAACATTCAAGGTCAAGATACTTGATAATACTCATGGTTATGATCAAAATTTGAATCAGCACAATGAACAAAAGAATTGCACAACATGGGGAAATTGTTTACAGAAGTCAATGCTAGCTTATGTGAAGGGTCGTGGTCATTAGCAGTGAAAGATGGTGTCTTAACTGCAGGACTAATGAAATAGAAGCATAAACTTAGCCTTGAAGTTCAGTGTTACTTACAGTTCTGCATGGTTGTAGTGACACACGGTCTGTGGATGAAATGGTGCAGAATTTGAATGCAGGAAGAAAGGGCAATGCATTTCATACAGTGAAGAATGACTCAGAGACTATGGATATTGTCAGAAGGATAATGCCAGCTATAAAGGAAAATTCAAAACAAAAGAAACCCTCAAAATGACAACAATGAAACTAGTTTTGTAAAATGAGGACATGTGAATTTCTTTCTTTCTACAATCAGTGTCTGTTCTACTCTGAAGATTTTGAATGTCCCATTTGAAGCAAGGCTATCTCTGACTTTGCCTAATGCAGTAGAGGAATATGGATAATGGAACTTTGTTTTGGTGGTTACAGATAAAAATAATTTCCAGAATAAATATTTCTTATGGTCATAACTGGAATTTTGGCTGCATATATTAATCTCCATCTGTTATGGTACGTCTGTGCACGCTCATTTGATGATGACTTCAGGAGAGTTAAGAGCCATCTAGGGATCATTTTAAAGGAGAATCTGCAGAATATAGCTAGTTCTATTTCTTCTCTAAGGAACTTCTAGTTAGTGACAACAATGACCAATAAAGCTTTCACACCTGTTTACATTTATATAACAAATCAGAAAGGGATCTGATTGCCTGGATTTGATGACACCACAGTTATATTCAAACTCCAAAATCTACTCAGCAAGGATTTAAAAGCCAGTAATAATAATTAAAAAAAGGAAAAAAAAAAGGCACAATTCCAGTTTAATTAGATGGTGCTTCTATTCATCTGCATGTGCACTGAATCTTTCCATTGGGTAAAAGAATAATTACTATCAAGTATGAAAAAGCTCAACATGGGAGAAAAAAAATCAATGAATATAAATCCTGCAGAATTTAAACTGCTGAGAATATGTATCAAACATTTATTGATGTGTTTCTCAGAGATGTACACAAATAGGCAGCAGAAACAAATAATTCTGCTGCACTTGAAAGAAAGCTGAAGGAGACAAAGATATAAAAGAAAATTTTGAAGATCCTTATTCCAAGTTAATATCATCATTCCTACTGAACAGAGTTAAAGCAATTTAAGCAATATTCAAATCATGCAAATGTTATTCAGCTTGTTTTATATTTTAACAACACTTCATAATAGTTCATACTTGAAAGTTGTCAGTTTTGTTTCCAAAGTGATGTTAAAAATTTCAACTTCAATTCCATAATCAGAATAAGAACATAAAACTAATATATTATAAACTGTGATCCTAAAGTACATGCTCATCATGGGTCTGAATGAAGCTGGAAAAAATAAAATGACTGTGTAAGAGATGATTGCTTATTTTTTTTTGTCAGTTATAGACAAAAGAATAAGCTCATCTTGCAGACAAAGATGTGTTAGAAACAGTACTGCAATATACAGTTTGTCTTGATGAAACTGTTACAAAAGATCATGAAATCTTTCTTACCTGGTACAACTGCTATCAATCACATGTTCATGTGGGCCTCCAGTAGATGGTGTGCGGAATCTAATGTCAATTCAACCTTTACTGTTGAAGATGTGGTCAAACACTTGACACTTACTCAATTTACCCCACAGCAATATCTGTACTAGATCTACTTCGTATTATAATTAACAGGGTTAACCATACCAGTGTCACTCATATAGTGCTCTTGCAGTGCTTGCTATTGACCTCCAAATTCATTGGCAATGAGTCAAGATCCTGAACATTATATATACTTGCAAGAAAACGTATTTTTACTAACTAAAATATCAGATATTAATATATGAAGCTATTATCATTATGATTTCCAGTACTTCTCATTTGCAATTATGTATGAGATTCCAATTATTATGTAAAAGCCTTTGTTCTGTTGGAATTTATAATGAAATTATGAGGTTTAGATGTAAAATGTTATTCATGTGCATTCTGCGAATAACTCTAAATGAACAAACTTGCTGGCATATAGGTAATATAATTTTTCTTATATTGTTTTACTTAAATTTTCCCTAGATTATTTTTTTCTTTACAGGTTGTATTCTAAGATCTGTGATGCAAAGCTATCAGCTCACATCTAAGTAGTTCATGAAGAATTATAAAACTAAGTGCCTAGATAATTAAATAAGTATTAAGTGGATTAGTTGGTCACATCCCAAAGCTCTGATAGGGATTTACTGTGGGAAAAAATGCAAAATGATTACAAAACCTGATAGTACAGTTTTGGTCAAAGATTTAGCCGTCTTTGTGAGAAAGAGCTTTTAAGTTCTGCCATATTTTGTACTTACCATCTTAAACAAGTGCCAAAGGGTAATGACCATATTCTAGTTATTTACTGTTCTAATTATTTTAAATATATTTTCCATATATTTCCATATATTTTATATGGAAAATAAAAGTTGTAGAATGAAAATTTGATTTCTTGTATTTCCCAGATGGATTTCATAAAATTTGTTAAATACAGAAGCAACTAATTTCTTCTTTTCTACTCATAGAAAAAATAAGTGTCATACTATGGACGTGTCTGCACTATTCTGCCTGGCACACCACAAAAAATTCAGATATAGCTGCTGATGGGCTTGCTTAGGCGTATGTTGAAATACAAGTTCCAGTCTTGAAAGTCCAACCGCCGCTTTTAACAACTTACACACATACTAGAAGAACATCAGTGAACTGCTGATTTTTTTTTTTCCCTCAAGTGAAGTCTCCTGCCAGGCAAAAAAATCAAAAAGGCAACATTCCAATTGTTTTCAATGATGAATGAGATTCCAACCTGTGCCTTATTGTGGGGCTACCAAATTTAATTTAAAGTTTTGAAGAAATAAAAATCTACTGTATGCCTTGGAAACTTGTTCAATTATTGTCCTACAGAATGTAAAATGTTATTTTTTTCCCCTGCATGATTTTATCTACATTGCCAATTTTCCCAAAGCTCCCTATATACATTTCTATAAATGAAAAAAACTTAGGGTCAGAAGTTCATAATTATGTGTCTTGATAGAATATGGCAAGAAGAAAAACTGAAGTATTCCAAATTGATTAATTTTAGATAGTGGGCAAGTTGAGATAAGAATGAATTGGAATTAAATGCTGAGTTTCTGATTCTTTTTCATAATATATTGAAAGAGACTTCCAGGTTTGCAAGGAAACAAAGACGATGTTGCAGAGATATAGATCCAAGAAAGCTATCTGAGTGTGTAATTTCATTTTTGATTAATCAAAAATATGAAACATAAGTGCCTGTAAATTCCTGATATTTGTTATTGATAGGAATTTAGAAAATTGCCATTGTTTGGGGAAAAAATAAATTATTCATATTTCACACTAAACTGGTGTTTAGCTTTGAGCAGTTATTTAATTAGAACTAATACTTATGTCAGAATCAAAATGTTTCAACGTAAGTAGTGTCTCAGAACACAAATACTACTTATTGAGAAGTAAAAATACAGAGTGGAGTGATTGCTAGTTTTGTCCTTCCACTTTGGAAATTTGAACTACTCAGCATCCTGCCTACTGGCAGAGTTCCACTACTTGTCCCATGACATGAACCTGGCGTGGCAGCCCAAAGGGAAAACTAGATTTCAGAGTTGAAAGCTACAAGCAGCTACAAGGTGCTCTAAAGTATCACTTAGACAAGGCTTAGCATCTGTTTTTTAAAATTGTGTTCCAATTTTCTCTTTTTCGTGTTTGAGCTGGGTAAAGGTATTTAGGCAAACACTGGGAAACTGTTTCATTGCAGAGAGTTAGATGTGTGTTATAATAATCTTTCAAAGTGAATCTGTGCTGGAAATGTTTGTCTTCATTTGGAATTTGCAGTGTTAAAAATCTGATTTATTAGCTTTTAATTTAATATCTAATTCCCTGGAAATTATATGGCTTTGACTTATGAGCCTCATTGTTTTCTGAGTCCTCTTTCACGAATAACACTATTCCGTTTTTCTCCTAAATGTTGTGCATATTTTGCCCATGCGTTTTCATGTCAGGCCACATCTGCCTGGCAAACCTTCCCATTTTGTTTCAGGTATTGATCTCCGTGGAATTGTGTTTTGGATGTCTGAAAAGAAATTTTCTTTTGTGATTCAGTTTAAATTCTCAATAACAAAATGTTAATCTTCCCCAAGGCATTTCACTGGAGATGCTTTTCTTCAGTAATACCTTTGACTGCAGCTTAGGAATTACAGACACGTTCTGAATTTAAAAATATTATGAAAGAGTTTTACTTTAATAGGCAAAAGAATTGTGGATGTCTCAGTGGTTTGTATTTTTCCTTGAAAATATAAAAAGAGACAGGCCAGATCCATAATTGGCAGACAACAGATAGCAGTGTAAAATCAGCAGATAATTATAATTATAATTATCTATTTACTTCCATGTTTTCCAGGTTAAGTCAGCAAAAATTATCTGCTAGGATAAAGCTTATGTTGCATTTTCATAGCTCTGTATAATACAACAACCTTCATATCTTAATGACCACTTTGAGAAATATTTCAGGCCATCCCAATTCTATATTTGCCTTATTTTCAAAGTGATTTTCTTAAAGCAAATGTGAATTTATTTGAATAAAAACTACAGAATGTTTTGTCAGGATAATGTGTTTGGGGTTTTTTTCCAGAAAATACAAAAGGCAGTATCAGAAATGCACTTTTTTAAACTGGTACATTTTTGCTACAAGATAGATTTGAAATTCTTTGTCTTTAAATACAGAAGCATCTAGGTAATAAGAAAGTCAAAAAAACAAAGAAAACACTTTTACAAAAAAAATTAAAATTAGAAAATACTAGAAGGAATTGTTTTTACACACACATTTCCTTGCAAAAAAATTCTCAGTTAGAAGGTCCCTAAAACTTGTAAGAAAGCTGAGAGATAAGGTCTTTTGAAAGGGCAGTTTCAAAAAGTGAAAGTGTTTACCTGAATCAGAAAGAAAGGAAAGTAGATGTTCGAAAAGTACTGGGACAAAGCATGGACAAAAAAACCAGGAGTGATAACAGAGGTAACGGCTATGCTACCATACAGAGTATAACACTTCTATCACCAGTTGTCTGAGATATCTTTGTTTTACTAGTGGTTTAAACTAACTTTCTTCAGGCTGAGACAATTAGTAAATGGAATATAAAATTTTACACTGAAGTGACTTTATGCAAATGAGTCATTAATGCAGTCTTCAAGATGTTGTCAGCCCAATCTGTTTCTATCTTAGCATTAACTTCATAACATATGTTTGCATCTATTTTATGATACTGGTAACACTTCTCTCATGTGAACCAGGAATTGGCCCCAAAACTTTCGAGTAGTAGCAGCTTGCTATACAATACAGGAAACTGTTGTGCAGATCCTTTAAAAATGATTTAAAACATTCCCAAAACATCACTTAAATAAATTGCTCTTTTAAACGATTATAGAATAAATGGATAAATTGGTTCTAGCCATTACACATCCTGATATATTGCTCCGTGCCAGGCTATACTGCAATGTGTCACTTCTGGTGACTTTCCTACTTTGTTTCCTCAGCATTTTAGATATGACACGTTGCTGCTGTGACTAATGCAATCTTACAGGACCTAAAGAAACTTGCACATCAGAAATCAGCAAGAAAGAGTGCCACTGCTTTAATTTCCACATTTTTATTTCTTTAAAGCTATAAAAAAATCTTTTTCTTAACAATAGAGAGAATACTAGTTACACTCTATTGTCTATTTTTATTTTTTAAAATAAATAATAGCTACAAAAAGTGAGCAAGTATTCTAAATATTATACACATGAAAATGTTTTTCTGATTGTACAGTCTGAAAAAAACCCTCTTAAAGTTATAAACACAGAGTTCTTTTTGTAAATAGCCAATGGCAAGTTGATATTTTGTCTCTTCTGCTCTCAATAAAAATAAAAATTCAAATCCTAAAATCTTGGTTTTTGACATTTTTAAAACTTTGATAGCTAGCTTTGCACTTCACAGTTTGAAACATTGTCTGAATGATTCCAAATTCATTTTTGAATGTGCTAGGTTGCAAGAACTTAGAAATTCTCAACTGTTAGGAAGTAAAAAGGCATCAGCAGCCCACTGAGCAAGTACTAAAATTCTGCACTTCTTCTTAGGCTGTTTTATGGGTATTTGAATGAAGTGGAGTTGTTCTAGTGCAAGAACAAAGCTTAGGGGCTGAGCCAGTTGTGCTGTAGCAATGGTATAGTGGAGAGGCAAGGCTCATAGTCGCTTTGTCACAGCCTAGGGGAGTTGGAAGAAGAAAAGAAAGAAGTGCAACAGCTTCAGATAGGAGGATCTTCTCACTCCCTAGCAGTAGGTGTAGTACCAGCTCCTTGTTTTGGATCTGGCAGCAAAAGAGAGCCCAGCTTTCTATGGCTCTGGCACAGCAGGGAATGCAATGGTGTAAAGACTAGTTTTCTGACTCCATCAAGAAATTAGCTTGGAAAATGGTACAGTTAGAAGCTGCTGGGTCTTCTTTCAAAGCTGTTGTTCATATCAACTACATTTCAGCAATGCTTCCATTTTGTTCTTTTTCCCATTGGTCTAATGAATTATATACTTTATTTCTACAGTGATGGAGCTTTGTTGTATAATTAGCCTACAGCAAGTGGTCATGGTGAGATATGGATCTGAAATCATTGAGCTGAAGTAGATATTTTACCTTTATCATCTATTTCCTGCATGATTCATAAAACTTTATATAAAAGGTTGGCAGGACTTCCTCTTTTTCTGATTATGCTTTGAAAGAAAACAGTGGACCATGGGCAGTAATAGTTGTGGATGCTTAAATACAGAGAAGTCCAATCTATTCTTGTGAAATTGATGAATATATCTACCTGCATTTAAGTCAGAGGCCCAAGCCTGAAGAGCTTTTGTGTACCAACTTTGTGGTTCTCCATATTTCCTAAATCCCTAAAATACACATGAATATTTTGAAGTATCTAACACAGGCTATCCTGCTCACGTACTTGACATTTACTAAAAAAAATAATAAAAATTAAAAAAAAGAGGATTTAATATATGATTTCCAACCAAGTGACAGACCAACTTTAACTGACCATCTCTAACACTATTGCAAGAAGACAGTGTAAGCTAATGAGGAGGCAGTTCCATCTAACCTTCTTTCCCCCTACAAAGTTGCATCTGGATACTGAAAACTTTGATTAATTTCATATTAGATTTTGTTTATTGACATGCATATGGTAGTTTTCCTTCTTTTCCCCCACAGGTTGATATTGTTGTTGAAGGAATTGATATTATTTTTTCACTTTTAAAATATAAAAGTAAAACAGATATTCTTCAAGTCTAAGCAAAATGGTCACCAGGGATATCACTATAAGGTGCATAACTAGACCCTTGGGAGCACAGCAAGAGAAAATCATTCTCCCAGAAGGTTCTGCTTCCGATGTTATAGCTGTGGGGAAAGAAACAACCAACCAATATAACAACCAAGTCCAAGAGTTGGAGAAGAGAGGAGAAGGAAATGAGGTTAAAGGACTCAGTAAAGGTACTCATTAAGAAATAAACAAAAGAATGTATCAGAGACTGTCACTTTTTGCTTTGTCAGCACTGGAAACCTAAATACATTTTCATTCTCTACATTAAGATGTTTAGTGTACATGCATATTTTTAACACTGAGTGTTAGTTTAGCTGATTGTATAAAGTGTTTTTCAGTTTTCACCTGTAAGTGCAAGTAAGGCTTCTGGTGCTGTTTAAGCTTTTGCACATATGAGAAAGAGCAAGTTCATTTGAGAGATTTATCAAAGAAGTTGCTTGAAAACCTTTCTAGAACCTGTTTGTCCTCTGTTTATGATAACTCTCCTTCTACATCATCAACTTTACTATGATTCTGCTTTATACAAGATAATACTAATTTAAATTGATTTTGTAAAGGGACTCCTTCAATAACACCCACTCCTTGTGTTTCTTCCACTCTGTCTTTGGGTATTTGATGTTTTACATGTATATTCTCCTCTGAAGTGACTTTAGTCTGATTGAAAATAACACTTGATGGTATATGGAAGGAGGGTGTCTGCTCCTTTAAGGTTATCTAGTCAAGGAGCCATAGACAAGAAAACACAGAGATAAATTTGACCGCACATGACAATAGCAGTTGTGATACAAACAAACATGGTCAGTTGCCCAAATCAGTAAAGACATATGGAAAGTGAGAATCATAGAATCATAGAACCATAGAATAACCAGGTTGGAAGAGACCCACCGGATCATCGAGTCCAACCATTCCTATCAAACACTAAACCATATCCCTCAGCACCTCGTCCACCCACGCCTTAAACACCTCCAGGGAAGGTGAATCAACCACCACCCTGGGCAGCCTGTTCCAGTGACCAATCACCCTTTCTGAGAAGAATTTTTTCCTAATGTCCAGCCTAAATCTCCCCTGGTGGAGCTTGAGGCCATTCCCTCTGGTCCTGTCCCCTGTCACTTGGGAGAAGAGGCCAGCACCCTCCTCTCTACAACGTCCTTTCAGGTAGTTGTAGAGAGCAATGAGGTCTTCCCTCAGCCTCCTCTTCTCCAGGCTAAACAACCCCAGCTCTCTCAGCTGCTCCTCATAAGACCTGTTCTCCAGCCCCTTCACCAGCTTTGTTGCTCTTCTCTGGACTCTCTCCAGAGCCTCAACATCCTTCTTGTGGTGAGGGGCCCAGAACTGAACACAGGATTCAAGGAGCGGTCTCACCAGTGCCTAGTACAGAGGGAGAATAACCTCCCTGGACCTGCTGGTCACACCATTTCTGATACAAGCCAAGATGCCATTGGCCTTCTTGGCCACCTGGGCACACTGCTGGCTCATGTTCAGTCGCTGTCAACCAACACCCCCAGGTCCCTCTCCTCCAGGCAGCTTTCTAGACAGACTTCTCCTAGTCTGTAGCACTGCACAGGGTTGTTGTGTCACAAGTGCAGGAGAAGGTTTACTTTATTCAGTTTTATTTTTATTTTATTAAAGAAAGGGAGGGAGACAACACAGAGAGAGACATACAACTTGATAAATTTACACTAACAAAGACAAATGTAAACAAGCCTGGTCATTCACACTAATTGATGGGCTATCAGCAAACTTCAGGTAAACCAAGATATTGCAAATGATAAGAATAAGAATCTAGTGTTGGGGATGTTGGAGGAGGTTGGAGTGAGGTCTCAGCATCAGTGACTTGAGCAAGTGAGTGTTCTCAGCCTCCAGCCATGGACTGGCAATAGTGTATGTCCCAAAAACCAGCTGATGGAGGGACCAGTGTGAGGAAGGGGCTCAGTGGCTGGCCTGGGACCACAGGATATAGCCTGTGTGCCATGTGCTGGCTGCTAGGGTTCTGAGCATCTTTATCTTCTCCAAGAATAGTGTTCATGGGTCTGCATGTATACACAGTGCAAACCTTAACCTGGACCAGCTGGCAAGCAAGGAGCCTCGAGTCTGGTCCACGGTATCAGGTGGGTGAAGGGTCTGTGCTGGTATCTGGGGGACCCATGATTGTGGGATGCCTGGGTGATGAGTGTGTGAGTGTAACACATGTGTAGCAAGCACCAGGCTGGACCAGCCCATGAAGAGGAGAACCATGGGTGTGTAAGGGGGTCGAGATGCTGGTAGGAGTGCTGGGCAGACAGAGGGGCTTTGCCAGTACTCAAGAGAACCATGAATGTGCGTTTTCTTGACAAGTTGTGTCTGTGCTGCACTAGTGACCTCCTGTCTCCACCAGCCCAATAGGAGCAGGGGACTTGGCTGTCTGTGCTTGTGTTTATGTGAGTCCTGTGTAATCAGCTGTGCCAGTGTCCTGCTTGTGTGTGTGTGCATGTCTGTCTGTCTGTTTCTGGGACACGTACATAGCTTCATTACTGGTTGTGACCTTTGTGGATAAAAGGCTGTTAACTGTTCCAATCTTGATATTCAGTCTGTAGTAATGTATAAGTAAATGAACTTGGTATTTTTAATATTTCAGACTGAAAAAACCAAAATGATGTTCAGATATTAAAAGTTACCAATAAATCAGACTGTGAGTCCCTTTCAAATTTTCTTTCTTTCACCTTATGCAAATCAAAGGCAAATAAAAATAAGGCAAAAATATCTCTTCATCTTTAAATAGGTTCAGTGCAAAAATAGATTAATTACTACAATTTCATTGGCAAGCCAAGATTGTATTTTGCCTTTTTTTTTTAGTCTTAATCAAGAAAATATCTGTCAAATTTGTTTTTCAAGTTGTGGAAATCCACTGGAGAAATAATTCTCATGTAATTTCCTATACTTAGAGTAAAGACTACCTGTGTATTATTGTTGAAGACTGCTGTGCTTAGTGTGGGAACTGAGTGTTTATTTTATGGAATAAGGGAGCATTTCATTGGAAAGCTGCCATTTTTCCCTAGCTACAAACTATGACAATTTTTTTTCTGAAATTGCATTAAGCTATAACAAATATGCATGGTTTGGTGTCTCCTGTAGAGCATCTAAAAGAGTATTTCCATGATTCAGCATAGATAAGGGCGTAATGAATATACGCATCACAGAGCCAGTATAACGTTCTCACACATTAGAAGCCAAAGCCTCTGTGATCATTTGAAAGGACTCAGGAGTAAGAAAAGAACAAAGATGTTTCTAAACCACATTTCACCTTTCTGAATGCCGGTCCAGGTCTTAGCATTCATCAGAGTTCCCCAGAACAATTTTGCCAGACTAGTGTAACTTTCCTTTTTTCTCTTTAGAGAATCCTCCACAACAAACACCTAAATTAGAAGCTTGTTAGAAATCAGTATAAATGATGATCACTAGGTGGATCTAAACTACCAGAAAACAAATATCTTGCTCCTCCTATCACTTGTCAGCTTCTTCTCTACTTCAAAACAGAGGATAGGTGTTA
The DNA here is from genome assembly GCF_032191515.1 of Phaenicophaeus curvirostris. Lineage (NCBI taxonomy): Eukaryota > Metazoa > Chordata > Aves > Cuculiformes > Cuculidae > Phaenicophaeus > Phaenicophaeus curvirostris. The sequence goes on along the minus strand of NC_091392.1, from coordinate 18,254,570 downwards.
TGAAATTTCCAAGATCTTTAGAAAGTCTTCAATGAAATATATGCTGTGGATGTTGCATAAAGGGAGCCACAGGAAGGAAGCAGGATTCCCAAGAACTCTTTGACTCAAGCGTGAATTCACAATCTAATGCCAACTAACGACATGCACTACTTGGTATGGAATAACATTTTAAAATCAGTGCAATGAACAGGGAGCTGAGCCAGTGCAAAAGAAAAACATTTCAGGGATAATGTGATCAATAAATTTCTGCCTGTTTCAGCAGTCTGATTGTTATATCCTAGATGGAATGAAAAGGACATACAGGGCACCAATAAAAAGGTCAGAATACAATGCGTAGCTGTAGTTGAGTATACTACTTCTAAAGAACAGCTGAAGGATTGTGTACTGCTCTTAGTGAAACAGTGAGAGAGACTAACTGTAGGCATTTTGAATTTAAGGAAGTTGAAAGGACAATGTCTTTTCACATTTTTCTAGAAATGAAAAGCAGCAATTTAACAAAAACAAAGAAATAAACAAAAAAAACCCGAAGCATTCTTCCTCCCTCAATAAAATTCTTACTTATAGAAAGAATTCTAATTCTAAATATTAAACTACAAGATACAATGGACTATTTTAAATTTATGTTAACATCTTCTTTACTTATCTGTTGTTTTTAATAAATTATAAATAGCATAATGCTCCTCAATGTATGGATAATAGTTCGGATTTATGTAGCAGTTTATAGGTACCTTTGTCTTTACCCCTCCTGAAATCAAAATTAAAACAGCAGTTCAAGAGGCAAGCTACAGGAAAGAGAGATTTGTGATATAAACATTCTCTGACTGTAGATTAGATGGATTGAGTTTATGAATTTTTTTATGTTGAGAGAAAGTAATTCAGTATGAGTTTCTGGCTCTTAATCCATCTGTATGCATATAATAAGAGAAGTCAGCATCATTCTTCCTAATAGCAAACTGAAAGGAAGAGATACATGAGGGACCTGGATAAACTGAAGAAGTGGGCATGTGTGAACCTCGAGGTTCAACAAGGCCAAGTGTAAGGTCCTACACAGGGGTTGGAGCAATCTGCAGTTTCAATACAGGATGGGGTATCACGTGATTGAGACCAGCCCTGTGGAGAAGGACTTGGGCATGTTCATTGATGAGAAGCTTGACGTGAGTTGGCAATGTGTGCTGGCAGCCCAGAAGGCCAACTGTGTCCTGGGCTGCATCGAAAGAAGCGTGGCCAGCAGGTCAGGGGAGGTGATTGTGCCCCTCTACTCCACTCTCATGAGATCCCACTTGGAATACTGCATCCAGTTCTGGAATCCCCAACATAAGAAGGATGTGGAACCGTTGGAACAGGTCCAGAGGAGGGCCATGAAGATGATCAGAGAGCTGGAGCATCTTTCTCAGACAGGCTGAGAGAGCTGGTGTTATTCAGCCTGGAGAAGGCTCCAGGGAGACCTTATAGGGGCCATCTAGTACTTGAAGGGGCATACAAGAAAGCTGGGGAGGGACACTTTACAAGGACCTGTAGTGATAGAATGAGGGGGAAAAGCCATAGGATGGAAGGGGAAGATTTAGATTAAACATTAGGAAGATATTCTTCACAATGAGAGTGGTGAGGCACTGGAACAGATTGCCCAAGGAAGTTGTAGATGCCTCCTCCCTGGAGGTGTTCAAGGCCAGGCTGGATGGGGCCTTGAGCAGCCTGGTCTAGTGGGAGGTGTCCCTGCCCATGGCAGGAATGTGATCTTTCAGATTCCTTACAAACCAAACTGTTCCATGTGTATATGATTCTATGTGTCTGAATGCATTCATCACAGCTGGTAGACTTACAGTCACCTCTGTCCGTATCTGCTGCATTAGAAACACTCCAGCATAAATATGAACTGCAATGCGAATGTGTCACAAGAGAAGACACTTGGATAATTTTACTTTTCAGAGGACTTATACTCCCTTATTACTTTCATAAGCAGAGGAATTCATAATCACAATTTGTCTCAAAGAGCACTTGAACTGTGGATCATCTTCAAGGAGATATGGTTTCTGCTGTACCCTCTCATGCAAGTAGATTCAGTTCTTTCAATCTGATATCAAAAAGGAAATAGGTATTATGCCTTCCTCTCCACCCTACTCAGATTGTAACAAGTGGTACACTCCTTTTGTTCCATAAGAGGAGATACAGTAGCCCATATATAGCCAGGTACAGCCACTCTTATGTCCTATGGTAACTCATACCTTAACATGAAGCTAAGAGACACAATTCAGGACTTATAGGAGACTAGCAGCCTCTTGAAGCATGATCTGGAAGCCAGAATGGGGACACCAGGACATACACCTGGTTAACAAACAAGGTTGTGCATGGAAAAACGGTCTCTGAAGACTTGAAAGTTCATTGGTAGATCTGTAATTACTCTAGCAATACAGACACAGCAACTGATTCTTACATCCTTTTACAAATTAACTTCTGTCCTCAGTGGCAGAACGAGATAATAATCCATGACCTCTGCATTTTCTCCCATCATTCTATGCCCTGGGAAAGAAGGTATGGAGGAAGGATTGAACATGCAGTTCTACATGGAGCTCATAATTCTCTTCAGACAGAAGTTATACAGCTATAAAGGCATTAAAGACTGAGCTGAAGGCTCTAATCACCATTTTGTCCTGGGGAATGGCACCATATCTAAAGACATCATCTCTTTCTTTACACTTTTCTGAAAATAAGAGTGTACACAACAAGGGAATGATGCAGTCTCTTTTAGAAGGATCCAAATTAGTCAGAAGCACAAAGGGCGTATGAATTGTCCTCTCCTTTCTCACTAGAGTTTCATTCACAGCCATTGCATAAGCAAAGTGAGAATCAGCCAATGAGACTGGAAGGGTGGTTAAATTGTTTGACTTTCTGGCCTAAAATACTTCCTAGCACACCCATTTTCTTTTATCTTTCAGGATGTCTTTCTTTTTGCTTTCACTACTTCGGCATTCTGAAGGGCAATGCTCATTTTAAAATATGTATAGACTTCATTTAAAATAAATGAATGTAAAACCCTCTGGGGCAAAACTATGTTTGGTGTATCTCAGCTAACTTCAGTGGAGTTTACACCAAGGTTGAATCCAGCCCTTTGTCCTCTTGTTTGTTATAAGCTTAAAGAAAAACTGAGAGAATCCTTTAAAAATATGGTTCATTTTGCATTCTCTCCCTTATTGTGTATTTTTGTTTTACAGTCTTAATAAAAACTTATATTAGTGGGATTTCACTTATCTTTATATTTGATAACATTTTTTAGCACTGTGATAAAATCAACAGAAATTAATGTAATTGTTTCCAGCCAGATTCAATAACTCTAATTACCAGCATTTCTAGTCCAACTGAATAATATGCTTAACTATCCAGTGTACTGAAGGAAATTTAACAACCGCTGACTCAGTGTTCTTTTATGTTTGTGTAAGGAGAACAATCAGAAAAGTAAATAAAGAAGAAAATGAATTTGCAAATTTCTGTTCATCATAGAATTATCATTAAGGATGCTGCAGAGCTCCATAGAAATATATGAAAAATCCAATCAGGAATCTTTTGTCATGGTGTATTTACAATTAGAGACAATTGTATGAACACATTATATGAAGCAATGTGGTAACACAATAATGCATTTTTAAATTGAAAACCATCTTTGGTATCCTGAAATGACTAGCTCTTTCTCATAAGATATAGTTATGATTGTCTTTGTATTCTCCTATCCCCTTCTTTTTATACTCTACTTGACTGAAAATATCCTCAGTGTCTTCAAATACTGAAAACAACACAATAAAAACACCTAGTGTCTTGATTATTTTTCTGAATTTGTTCCAGAAAGCGAGGAATAACTATAACCTACCTGTATCAAGGAAAAAAAAAATATATACATTCACAGAAATTTTTCTGTTAAATTCCAAAATAAAAAAATAAAAGGTGTATAACTGAGTTATGGACATTCAGGCTTATGATGATATTTCTAGCTATTTTTAACTAGAAAATACACCACAAAATACAGGCAGAAATTATGGAAGATGCCAACATTATTTATATTATCACAGCTGACTCATGTGACTCTGAGAAGCATATTCCATTATTTTTAAGTTACCAAGCTATTAATGGTCATTGTATTTCTGATACCCTGAGAGGACAGAGTGAGAAGACTGATCTCATAATACTCAATTGTGTCATCTTTAGAGGTGAAGGAAGTCACTACAAGATTGATTAGCAAATTACCAAGCTTCTCCCCACTGAAAATACTATTATTTACGTGTTCAAAGACAGTCAAGATTTATAAGTCTTTTACATTTTTCTATGCTAATATAACTGTCTAATGCTTTTTTGGGATTATGAGATTATAATTTTTTCAAGGCTGCAAATAAAGTTGTTCACTGAATTTACTACATGTGGCTCAACAAACTATGAAATTTAAATATACTGAGATCACACTCTACCTACTTTAAAATAAACATTGTCATTACACAGTAAACAAGGAGTGCAGAATTTTTTGTTTTCTAACATTCTCATTTCCTATGACAAAAGCTATCCTTTCTGTTCAGTCTTTAACTTTAGAAAATAAATTTCTGATCCAATATCAGAAAGACATACTTATTTAACTTTCTGCCTATATGTTGCTGAAGAACATTTCATTGTGCATCTCTATGGTGTTCACTTTTACTTGTCCGCAAACCCAGCTAAGGCATATCAAAGGCATAGAGATCAACATATTTTGTGTAACATGCATGTAGTACAGCTCAGCTACCCCTTGTTTAATCTGGAGTGAATATAGACAGGAAATTCACTGTTAGTGTAACATGCTCATTACATTTTTTTTTCCCCTGAATGGACAAAATTCACTTCTCTGCAGAGTAGTAGCATAGCACTACTATATTGTTCACAGTGCTCTAAATTCCTGAAGTTTATACCATTCGTCAAAGAGATATATATCAAATTTTGTATTGGAGGAGAGGTGGTAAACAGTTAAAAGTTCTGAGTGTCTGTCATGTCTAGAATGAGGTACTACATCCTGTTTATGTTCTCAGCTTATTTTGTCTATTTTAATTCCTCTCCTGCTCTAGTCCAGTGCTATATTTTGTTGACCAGTATTTGTGCCAATCATACCTTTTTTTTTATTCATGTGGAACACACTGCCTTTAGGATAACTGTGACAATCCCCATAAAATCCAAAACCTTATGGAATCAGAATGTTTCTTCTTGCTGAGAAATGCAGTAATCAGTAATGTTTAGGGATATGACTAATATTTTTAAAATAAGTTATTTAAAGAATAGCGACCAGATTCACTCAGGGGGAGACATGAAGCCTCAGTAAATCTGAACCTAAAGAAGACCTCAGTGACAGAGTGCCTGATGGGAACTCAAAGTGCCCATGAAACCAACCTCTCTTCAGGAGATCCAAACTGCAGACATCTATTTTTAGATGTCCAGAACTCTAAAGCTTCCTTTAGCGATAATATAAATATTCCCTATATATATCACCATAAAAATGACAAATTTTTACACATTAAATGCTTTAGAAAATTTTTCAACATCATTCAACTTTTTTTTTTTTTTTATCTGTGTAGATATTTACCATTCGGTACCAGCTTTTTGTGAACTATGTTTGACCCTGGCCTTGACTTGTTCGTTCTTTATTAGAGTTTCACATCCCCATCTGAACTGTGTTAGACAGGAAGCTGAATTGTAGGTGCCTCACAACACAGACACAGTCTCAGCTGCTCTTCTGCAAAGTAGCTAACACACTTTAGATTGCTGAATATATAGAGTAGTGATCACTAATAAAAATGCACAATAATAATTCAAATGCACAAGGTATATAGATCAACTCACATGTTATAGAGCTGATGGAAATAATGTTGTTTCATTTACCTTTGGAACTTTGACCTTTTTTGCAACCAAGAGAAAAGATGAGGAGGGGAAAATAAGGTCGCAAAATTGCTTCATGAGGAAATGTAAAAGTTACTGATGGTCCCACTGAATAGAAATTTAATGCTAGATCCATAAGGTAGTAAAAGCAGGAGGTTTGGAGGATTTTTTTTTTTTCAAGAAAAGTAATTGTTAACAGTGGATTCATAGATTACATTCTCAGAGGCCTTACATACTTATTAAAAGAGCTGAACATTTTCACTCAGGTGTAGGATACGTGAACTTTAAAGTAATACAAATAGTTTCTTATTTATTATTTTTCCTCACGGAATTATTTTCCTCCTCCCGCCCAGTATTCAAACAATCTATTTACTCTCCAAAAAAAAAAAGTCTCGCAGACCCAGTAGAGTTCTTTCTACATCTGTCCAAGACCTTGGCATACTACCCTGTGCTCTTCTAGCCTCAACCCTAAAGGCAGCCAAAGGCAAAAGTATTTTCAGCAGACTAAGAAACACTGTAAGCTTCAAGGATTTCTAGATGACAGATTCTAAACCAAAGTAGAGGTATGATTAAAAATAACAAGAACTAAAATCTTCTTTGAATTATAAAGGCAAATTTCTCTCCTCAACATTATAACTGATGACTGAATAATTTCTGAGTTATTCATAAAAGTTAAAAGCAGTCATCAGTTTGTTGTATCATTTGTTCCTTGATAGTACAGTAAAACTCTCTACAGTACATCTTGCTGTCATCTTTTGCAGTCAGGATTCTGATGTTTTAAATTTGCCCTTGATGTGCATAAGGTGCTGCTATCAAATGTCTGTGCACAATTTGGCTGATAAGAATTTTCATTTCTTAAATTATGAAGAAAGTTTGATCATTTCTTCATTCCTAAAGAAGAGTGTATAATCACAACTATAAAAATAACAACTGCTTCTATATCTCAGACTATTTAGCCAAGCTGCTTTTAGAGACATTATGGTTTTAAAGTCATGTAAGGTGAATAGCAAATAGTCTCAGATGAAAGTTGTAGAAACATTTTTGGAATTAGTAATTAATTTAATGTAAAGGAATATTCATAGTTACAAAGTTGGTGTCCATTCTGTTCAAAGACCTAAGTCCATTTGAGTAATGGTATATATGTTGGCAATTTTGCCACATATCTTGAGAGTAAGTGTGGTAACTGAACAAGTTATGTGCCAATTTATAACAAATTAATTTATTCTAAGCAAAATCACTAACAGATATTTTAAAAAGAGGAACCATACTGTGAATTTAAAACAAAACCTGTTTGCATTTTATTCAGAGATCTATATTTTCTACATTCGCATATGAGAACCCTTTTCAGCAACTCTTCTCCACAGGATTAGACCTGGAGGGTCCTTGCTTTTCTTAGACCAAAGACCTTTTCCACACCAGCTCACAAAAATGGTTTTCATATCTCACTCCACCTCCAAAATCATCTGATTAGTTAAGATTAAGATGTCCTTCCAAGCACTCTCACTCAAACCAAAGTGGCTACTTGGATTTTTTTTTTTTTTATCTTGGACAGTATGATAGCTTTCCATTATCAATTTCTTGCATCCAGGTTAGTGCAGGTTTTTTTTATTCCCCACCAGTCTTTTCCATTCAAAGCATGTCATGAATAAAGAATATATCTTTAGTCTAATTAAGGACTAAACAGACTAACCAAAGAACAATTGCTACTATGGTTACAGTGGTAATAACAAGTAGAGTTCAAATTATATACAGTAAAAATGATAAATACATGAGCTACTATTTTCTGGTGTAAAGCTCATTTCTTCACTGCCCCTCTGAGTCCTAAGGAGGGACTTCAGTTTGGGTGCATAAAGTGGGGGCTTGTGGAGGAAATCCTCAGTCTGTTGAGATTATGATGCTGATGTTGGTGGTTTCATTCTCTTCCCTCTAGGACTTGCTTAAGAACATTTTTATGTTTGATGATATGCTTTACATCTTGCTTATTCTTCATTGGTCTGCAAGTCTACATAGATCTGAATTTGTTCTTTGTGGTATGTTTCATTTGTGTTGGGTATTTTGTTCTGTTACTCCCTAAAATTTCTTTTACCAGTCTCTCACTGCGGCATTTCTATGACTAGAAGTAGCTGATCAATGTTAAGCTGTTTATAGTCCTGGGCCCTCCCATAGTATCGTGTGCCTGTATTTTCAAGGTACCTAAATACAGATATCATGTCACCAGGTAATCTCATTCAGTCTCCAGCAGCCATTGCAGAAGGATGAACAATCATTTCCAACTTGTATCATATCTGCTGGAGTTAGTGTGTTGAAAATGGAACTGCAGGTTTTAGTTTAGGCAACTGAATCCCTCTTGAGGTTTCTACAACTTCAGTGAAAATCTGTACCTGAATCAAACTCAGAAGAATAATACAGTAATTCCCCAAATGGCAAAAAGCTGTAGAAGGGACTCAATGCTTACCTGTTCAGTTCAATTTATTTATCACTGTCTGGTCAATCACCACACATGTGAGTCAGAATCAGCTATTACAGCTGTTGTTTTTTATTCACCTATCAATATTAGGTTACAGAAAGGAGATGAAGATACAGCAGAGGAGTTCCAGATGCTGAAAAGGAAGGGCAGAGCAGGTAAATGGAGAGGAAGTGAATGTATCACAGGGAGAAGGATTTGGGACTGTGGGGAGGCATTGCAGGAAATTCCTTGCCTTATGGGTGATACAGTAGAATGTTAGAGGCTCATGCAAAAAAAAAATAAATTATTGGAAACCGGGCTTCATCAAGTCTTCTACTAATTAATCTCTTGTCATCATTTGTTTTAAGATGAAGATTTGCGGTGATTTCGTTTTTCTGTCCTCTGCTTTTGGAATTCCTCATTATTCCTAGAGTGATTTATATAAGGCAACTTTGGTCCCTGCCCTACCTTCCCAACATCTGTGAAGGATGTTTTGTTCGTACATTTATTCACATCAGTATTATACAATTAGACTTGTTCCTCCAAATCGGTCCTGTCCTCTAAGACCATCATTCCTTTTCTTTTCATTGGTTAAGCTGTCCAGTTCTCACGTATTTCAGCTTCACTATCAACTTCACAGATTCCACTTTCATATATAGGTCTTACATCAACAACTTTTACATCATCTGGCTAGTGATAGATTCATTTTTGTTCCCCACCAAGGTTTTTGTCTTATCTCCTATGACTGGGGCAGAAGAAGTAATTATTTACAGTAGGACCTTCATCTCTAATCAAGAACTGAAGGAGGAGGAAGCAATTTCAAAGTCTCTTGATGATCTTTTCTTCTTCCTAAGGAAGAATTGTAAGGATGTAGAAGGAACAAACAGAAGGGAGAAAATATTCTTGCATCAAAAGAATAAATAAAAAATATGTCCTCATAGAATCATAGAATAGTTAGTATTGGAAGAGACCTTAAAGATCATCTAATTCCAATGCTGCTGCCATGGGCAGGGACATCCCACTAGTTCAGGCTCCCTAATGCAGGAAAACAGCAAAAAGTCTGCCATCTGAAAGAATGCAGTCCGCATCTCTATACTTTTGACTGTGTAGCTGACTAATAAGATCCTAACATCTCCACGTTTAACTTGCAAAATATGACAATATAGAAGGCAGTAAATGGCTGAAAATTCAGACCCATTAAAATCAGTCGGACGTTTTGCAGGACACGAATTCTGGCCCTGCATTTCATGTCTTCAGGAATAGAAAAAAGGCAGATATGTTTCTTTCCTGAGGAAGTAACTGTAGTGAAGTTAACAGACTCTTTTCTGCCTTTCTGATTATGTCAAAGCCAAATACAGTATTCCATTCCTTCTCTCAGATCAGCTTGGTAAGCTAGATTTGCTTACATTACTTATCTTGTCATTTAGAGACAGTCATTACTAAAATAACACCAGTCTATAATTTATGTCTATTTTAAAGTTCAACCTCTGTCCTAAATTTATCTCATATCTGATCTTTCCTATGAAAATGTATATGAGTTTAATAGTGTGGGAGTATAATTCTTTTAAAATGCTGCCTTTGCATTTTTTCTGAAATGCTATTTGGAAAGACTCCCATTAATTTCAGAAGATTTGGTTTAGATCCTTTGTTAAGGAAAAATATTATATGTTAAGGATTCTGTGTTGCTAGTTACAATATTACCATATAGAAAATAACTCTTATTTTTGTTTAATTTATCACACATAAAAGTATTGCAAACATAACAAATACACAGAGATTTACACAAATTGGAAATCCTTTTTAAGTCAATATGCCAATATAAGTAATATAGCTGTTATAAAAATTACATCAATATAAAAGCTGATGAGATTTAAAGTAAGTAAAAATAGATGTCTGAGAGAAGAGTGATTGAAAAGTTAATGTATAACTGATGTGATTTAAGTTTAGAAATTGAAGCAGACAGGGAAAATAAAGCAATTAAAAAAGCTGATGCAGTTCTAAGTGAACACTGGAAATGGTGAGCTCAAATAAAATCGATGTAAAACTTGAAGAAATTTAAAATGTGAAGCAGAGGGGTAGAATAGGTGCAACTGAAAAATCTGTGTGATTTAAAGAAAAGACTGGAAGTAAGGACCTGGAATAGGATTAACCAAATCACTGATATAGTTTGAAGAGAGAAACAGAAAGACAGCTGAATTATGACTGATAAATTTCAAGAAGACACAGTAATAGATCACTTGCTGTGTCCTTATTGATGTCCAGAATAAATCCTACACTAAACCCGTGCCAACTCCCAAATCTAACCGTCAAATACTTTTAGAAAAATTTTCTTGGATTTCATTATCTTTTGCATTGAATTCCTTTTTGGACCAGAAATATGCTGTGGAGCCTTATGTATTTATGTCTTATGCTTTTGCAATTTCAAACCCTAAGATTTTGACTTAGGCATCTGTCTCGTTGTATGACTTAACCATGGCTTTTTTACTTGCCTCCTGGTCCATGTTCACCTGTGATTCTTAGCATATTAATAGAATGATATTAGAATGTTATAAGACACTGCAGAAACTTGCTGGTTTCATTTTTTTGCAGTCAGGGGTTTTCACAGACCTGATATGATTCTTTCTAGTGTTTAGAAAACAGGGATATGAATCATGAGTGAATCCAACATTGGCAGTAATGTTCACAGCTCCATGATTCTGGACAAGACATTTCATGTTTCTTCATCATCTCCTCTTTTTGTGAAACAATGATATAAACACTTCACTGTCTGTGGACCATTTCAGTGAGTAATTGAATTAATGGGTGTTCAGACCACTATTTGTGCCAGGTTTTTTTGGCACAGAAAACTCAAGGATTATGCTGGTGCCATGGGGAGTGTGTAACCTCAAAGAGTGAACAAGGAGAATCTTAGAGCGTTTAGACTGGGGCTGGGCAATTACTAACACTAAGGTATGACTCCTATTACTTGATCAAACCCAAAACCACGTTGGCAAGGACAATGAGAGTGCTGTGGTAGACCTATTATTATTAGAAGTTCAGATATTGACATTTTTTTATGCTGAGGATGATGAAACACTAGAAATGTTGCCCAGAGATTTGGTAGATGCCCCATCCCTGGAAATATTCAAGGTTGAGTTGGATGGGCCTCTGAGCAACCTGACCTAGTTGAAGATGTCCCTTCTCACTGCAAGGAGGTTGGACTAGATGACCTTCATGGTTTCTTCCAATCCAAACCATTCTATGATTCTAGGATTCTGTTCTGGATATATTAACTTATAAATAAGCTGTGTCATCATGAAAAGAATATAAATAAGTAAAGAGTAAAACAACAGTAAGGCTTGAAAAAGTACTCATACAAGGCACATTATTAACTGCAATTCATTTTTCTTCTCTGTTGTACTATCAGGTGCAGAGATAGTGAAACTCATAGTTAGGCATTCCCAGTCCCAGTTGCACTTCACAGCAAAAGTTTCTATAGTTTTCCATGGAGAATGAAATCTGTGAAAGAAATCAGGAGCAAGGTAACACTGAAAAAGATTATTCATTCATTCCTGACATTTAACTGAAAAGCCTAGGGATAAACTTTCATAATTCATTTTCCTTAGCCATGAAGCTGACTTAAGAAAAAAGGAAAAAAAATAAATTCCCACTTATCAGTTTATTTGTTCCATCCTATAAAGTAAATTATGAAAACAAAGCTATTGATGAATTTAGATGAATTCTATAAATCAGTGTTTTCAAATTAGTAATTTACTAATTTAGCTGCCAGTCCAAGTGACAACTTCCTATGAATTCAAACTTCTAGCTGTTCTCATGCAAAAAGTGCTGTATACCCTTAAGTGTGTGGATTATCCCATTAATTTAGTGGGACTGCAGTCACGTTTTAAATTTAGGAACATATAGAACTGTGTCCACACATAATAGGGCCAGATGACATGTTGATACACTGAAGTTGAAAGTAATAATAGTATGTCACATTTTTCTCTGACAGTGGGAAAGGTCTCTGTGAATACAAATACGTTATTACTAATACAAAAGTTTAAATTCTATTCATCCTTGGTCTATTTTGGTACTGCTTTAAAGAAGGTATTGAAGTAATTGAAGTGTTGGTTGACAGCCGACTGAATATGAGCCAGCAGTGTGCCCAGGTGGCCAAGAAGGCCAATGGCATCTTGGCTTGTATCAGAAACGGCGTGACCAGCAGGTCCAGGGAGGTTATTCTCCCTCTGTACTAGGCACTGGTGAGACCGCTCCTTGAATCCTGTGTTCAGTTCTGGGCCCCTCACCATAAGAAGGATGTTGAGGCTCTGGAACGAGTCCAGAGAAGAGCAACAAAGCTGGTGAAGGGGCTGGAGAACAGGCCTTATGAGGAGCGGCTGAGAGAGCTGGGCTTGTTTAGCCTGGAGAAGAGGAGGCTGAGGGGTGACCTCATTGCTCTCTACAACTACCTGAAAGGACGTTGTAGAGAGGAGGGTGCTGGCCTCTTCTCCCAAGTGACAGGGGACAGGACCAGAGGGAACGGCCTCAAGCTCCGCCAGGGGAGGTTTAGGCTAGACGTTAGGAAAAAATTCTTTACAGAAAGGGTCATTGGGCACTGGAACAGGCTGCCCAGGGAGGTGGTTGAGTCACCTTCCCTGGAGGTGTTTAAGGCACGGGTGGACGAGGTGCTGAGGGATATGGTTTAGTGTTTGATAGGAACGGTTGGACTCGATGATCCGGTGGGTCTCTTCCAACCTGGTTATTCTGTGATTCTGTGATTCTGTGATAATAAAATAATAGAATCATGGGAACATAGAATCTCTAGCTTAGAAAAGAACTTTGAGATCATCAAGCCCAACTGTACTTGTCCACTATAAATCATATCCCTAAGCACTTCATCAACCCTTCTTTTAAATACTTCCAGGGATGGTGACCCAAGCCATAGGCAGCATGTTTCAGAGCTTGACCGCCCTTTTGGTGAAAACTTTTTTCCTAATGTCCAACCTGCACCTCCCTGGCACAACTTGAGGCCATTCCCTCTTGTCTTATCATGTATCACTTGGGAGAAGAAACTAACACCCACCTCTCTACAACCTCCTTTCAGGTAATTGTACACAGTAACAAGGTCTCTCCTCAGTCTCCTCTTCTCTAGGCTGAACAACTCCAGTTCCCTCAGCCACTCGTCACAGGACTTGTTCTCCAGCCCCTTTCCTAGTTTCGTTGCTCTTCTCTAGATACATTCCAGGATCTCAATGTTTTTCTTGAAATAAGGGACCACAAACTGAACACAGTATTCGTGGTATGGCCTCAGCAATGCCAAGTATCAGGGCTCAATCACATCCCTTGATCCTGCAGGCTGCAGTTTCCGATACAAACCAAGATGCTATTGGCCTTCTTGGCTACCTGGGCACACGGCTGGCTCATATTCAGCTGGCTGTCAACCAATACCCCCAGGTCTTTCTCTGCCAGACAGCTTTCCAGCCACTCTTTCCCAACCCTGTATGGGGTTGTTGCATCCCAAATGCAGGCCTTGGAACTTGGCTTTGTTAAACCGCACCGTGCTGGTTTCAGCCCATTGGTCCAGTCTGATCAGATTCCTTTGTAAAGCCTCCCTACCCTTCCTCTCAGCTTAGTGTTGTCCATGAACTTACTAAAGGTACATTCAACCCCCTCATGCAGATCATTGATAAAGACATTGAACAGAACTGGACCCAGCACTGAGACCTGGAAACACCACTTGTGACTGGCCCCCAACTGGATTTAAATCCATTTACAATGACTGTTTGGGCCTGGCTGTCCAATCAGTTTTTCACCTAGCAGAGGATATGCCTGTCCAGGCCTGTGGTAGTCAGTAGAATACTGTGAGAAACGATGTCAAAGGCTTTACTGAAGACCAAGTACACTATATCCACAGCCTTTCCCTCCTCCATTAAGTGGGTCACCTTGTCACAGAAGGAGATCAGGTTAGTTTGACAGGACCTGTCTTTCATAAACCCATCTTGACTGGGCCTGTTCACTAGGTTGTTTTGTGTGTGCTGTGTGATAGCACTCAAGATGACCTGTTCCATGACCCTCCCTGGCACCAAGGTTAGACTGACAGGCCTGTAGTTCCTTGGATCTTCCCTATGACCCTTCTTGTAAATGGGAGTCACATTTGCCAATCTCCAGTCAGGGTTGAGTGACCGTTGATATTCATCCAAGCATAAGTAAAGATTCATGACTACTGCAAGGGAGAAAAGATTTAATTAGCTTCCAATATGCTTACTTGCACACATATTTCTGTTGCTAGCACTTTCTGATGGCACTCTGCCTCTCACTTGGTTCTACTTAAAATCCAAATATTCAAAATGCTAGTTAAAATATTAGGCCTTGCTTCTGACCTTTGGTGTTTGAGATCAGTTAAACCGACAAATACCTATGCGCATATATGTGTGTGTGTGTGTATGTGTAAAGTCATAGCTTATCTTTTTCACAGATTGCGGCTTGCCCAGCCACTGTCTTAGACTGCTGCTTCCAGATAGCTCAGTTAAGGAAGTTTGCATTTAGTGTTCATGAGACTTCATTTCTAAGTTTTCTTTGAAGTAGATAGGCACTGGGTTAATACTCAAAATACTTCCATCCTAATCCCAGCTACACTATTAGACTGCTCTGCTGCTTCTCCCAAGTCACTAAAATATAATGAAAATTTAAAGGAAAACAGGACAAGTATGTAAACCTTCCCTGAATAAATGGATTCCGTTCTGCCACGCACCTTGACAATTCATTAATGGGAATGAGTGGATGGTATTGTCTTGATTCTTCTTTTGAAAGAGCTGTCTTTCACTTTCACAGAAAAAAATGGAGATTAGACACTGCAGATTTAAGTAGTATGTAGAGATCTAAACGTATTCAACACTAGCAAAAGCAGTACTGACGATTATTTTATTAGTGCATTGTTGTCCATGTTATTCATACTCTGAATTGTTGTGGTTCCATAAGTCTATCCTTGTCTTTGGGATGCTAAGCTAAAGTCAGCAAGGTATTGAGTGATCTTGCAGCACAATTTTCAGTTGCTCTTTTTGATCTTGGATTGCCGGAACACTTCTTACTACTGTTCTACAGCCTACCAGTAATAAATAAATAAATAAATAAATAAAGGGGAAAAAAATCCAAAACCACCAAAACCTTCTACAGCTGATACAGTAAATCTATATACCAGAGGTGAAAGAAGATTTTTTTTTCTTAAGATCAGCATCAACTACTCATGGTGTACTCCAAGGGGAAGTTACTGTCATCAAATATCTTTCAGCTATCATATAAAACCTTAATAACAGCTGAAGCTTCTTCCAGAGCTCACTGAACTCAAGGCAAATGTTCCCTTTGCCTGTGTTGGTAAGGGATAAGAATTAAACAGCAGGGAAGTGACATGACAGAAGACTATAAAGAGAAATTTAAGATAAAACAGAATGAAAGGAAAGCAAAACAGGGTAATTAAATTAATAAGGAAAATAGCACAATGAACAAGAAGATAATGAAAGGAATGAGAACTGAAGTATGAGAGACACATAACCAATAGAAGGTACAATACAAAAATTAGCTAGAAGCAGTAAAGGGAAAATTACCTTTTAAACAGAAGTTCGAAAAGCGCATCAAAAGTAGAAGGATGAAGGATGTAATTGACTAAATGCTGTCTTCATTACTGTTCTGGATTTTTTTCCTTGTCACTTTTCTGTTTCTTTCAGCAATCTGGTGCCTAAGTCTTTCCTGAAATGATGAGCAGTCAATGCCTAAGATTGTCTTAAAAGAACCATTTACTGTTTGTTTCAAAGGCAAGTTAAAGCTTTGTATGTCTATTTCTTACAACAGAAGCTAGCAACATTTGTAACTAGAGCCTTTGACACAGCCCCCCCAAGCATTCTTCTCTCTAAATTGGAAAGATGTGGACTTGATGGGTGAACTGTTGCAGTGGATAAGAAATTGGATGGTCGTATTCAGAGAGTAGCGGTCAATGGCTCAAAGTCCAGATGGAGATCCATGACAAGTGGTGTCCCTCACGGGTCCATACTGGGACTGGTGCTGTTTAATATCTTCCTCAATTATATCGACAGTGACTTGAATGCACTCTCAGCAAGTTTGCAGATGACACCAAGCTGAGTGGTGCAGTTGCCACACTGGAAGGATGGGATGTCATTCAGAGCTACCTGGATGGGATGGAGAAGTGGACCTGTGAGAACCTCATGAGGTTCAACAAGACCAAGTGCAAGGTCTTATGCTTGGGTCAGGGCAATCTCCGATTTCAATACAGGATGGGGTATGATGTGATTGAGAGCTGCCCTGCAGAGAAGGACTTGGGAGTACCGGTTGATGAGAATCATAGAATCATAGAATCATAGAATAACCAGGTTGGAAGAGACCCACCGGATCATCGAGTCCAACCATTCCTATCAAACACTAAACCATGCCCCTTAGCACCTCACATGCGCCAACAATGTGCACTCACAGCCCAGAAGGCCAAGTATATCCTGGGCTGCATCAAAAGGAGCGTGGCCCAGCAGGTCGAGGGAGAAGATTCTGCCCCTCTGTTTCACTCCTGTGAGACCTCACCTGGAGTAGTGTCCAGTTCTGGAATCCTAAACATAAGAAGGATATGGAGCTTTTGGAACGGGTCCAAATGAGGGCTACAAAGATGATCAGAGGGCTGGAGCACCTTCCATATGAGGACAGGCTGAGAGTTTGGCTTGTTCAGCCTGGAGAGGAGAACACTCCGAGGAGATCTTATAGCAACCTACCGAATTCTGAAATGGACCTACAAGAAAGCTGAGGAGGAACTTTCTTACAAAGGCTTGTAGTGATAGGACTAGGGGCAATGGCTATATACCAGAGAGGGGCAGATTTAGGCTAGACATAAGGAAGAAATTCTTCAACATGAGAGTGGTGAGGCACTGGCATATGTTGCTCAAGGAAGTTGTGAATGCCCCATCCCTGGAGGTGTTCAAGGCCAGGTGGGACTGGGCCTTGGGCAGCCTTATCTAGTGGGAGGTGTGCCTGCCCATGGTAGGGGTGTTGGAACTAGATGATGATCTTTAAGGTCCCTGCCAACCCAAACTATTCTATGATTCTATGATACCACATTTGTAATTATCATAGGCACAGTTTCCTCCTGATTTTGCCATCAGAAACACGAGCACAGACATTATGCAATTTTACTTTACAAATAAATCAGTTCATTACTCACTACCTACCAGTCAGGAACTGCAGTAAAATGGCAAACATAGCAAATAGAGAAGAAAACACACTGTCAGAGAGGTGTCTTCTTTTACACTAATGGAGAAAGTCTTCTGAGTAAGTCAGTTGAGAGATGTAGCAAAGCAGTCCCAGCAGTGATCTATACTGA
Source organism: Phaenicophaeus curvirostris (assembly GCF_032191515.1). Taxonomy (NCBI): domain Eukaryota; kingdom Metazoa; phylum Chordata; class Aves; order Cuculiformes; family Cuculidae; genus Phaenicophaeus; species Phaenicophaeus curvirostris. The sequence continues at coordinate 18,236,892 of NC_091392.1, read as the reverse complement.
GATGTAGGCAAGTGGGAAGGGACATAATGATACTGACTAAACACTGTTATAAAAGAGAATGCCTTTCCCTAGTGTGTATTCATTTGCTTTTTCAAAGGAAACACACATGTGTTTGAGATGAAAAAACAAGGCATTTATTATCATCTTTTCTTGGACTAACACAGCACCTCTGAGTTCCACTTACGGCCAAGGACCTCTCTGCACTATATACATTAGATGGATACAATGTACAATGCTTCTGTATGGGTATTTTGTATTGCTGGTAAATCTAAATAAGAATTCAATAAAAAAATTCAGATAGCTGACCTTGGGCAAATGACTCGTGTTTTAGTAACACATCTGCAAAATACGGATAATAGCACTGTTTTTCATCAACCTTATGTAATTTTTAAGTACTTAGGAACACAGCTTGTCTCATCTAATACAATTGTATCCTACTTTTGGTCAAAGTTTGAAGATACTTTTGTAGTACAAATAAAAATAACGGTTCTCTCTTCCATTTTGTTTGCCAAAAGCTGAATAAAACTTTTTGGCGTTCTGCAGTGATCAGATAAAGTAAATGTATTTCCTTGATATATTGCACAGTATCTGTATCTGAGGGTATGCAATAGCAGCTATTGTGTAAGGACACTCAAGTCTTGTTCAGATAACCAAACTTTCATTGATTTCAAAGACATTTAAGCACACTACCACCTTGTGGGTTTTAACTGTATTGTAGATCTATCTGATCCACTGTATCTATTTCTAGGTGATATTAGATCATGCTAGTAGCCCAATATGCTATCATAGTAATGATAATAGGAAGGCAAATTGATTACGCCAAAACTTTAGCTTGTCACTTAGTGAGAATAAAATACTTAATTAGCATAAACCCTTCCCCAAAAGCTATCTGTAAGAATAACCTTATCTGTTTTATACCAAATCTATGAAAATATTTTAATTTTATTTCAAATTAATTTTTCAGTACAGAATATTCACTGATACTGGAAGTTATCACTTTAAAAAGCAAGACAGAATAACATTTTATACAGTAAAAAACTGAGAGTCAGAGGCTCAGCTCTTGCTCTTAAAGAGCTTCTCTGCTGAAACCACTGGAGCTTTACAGTTACACTAACAAAAGAATATTTCAGTCTCACTGCCCCTGCAGCTCTAGACTTTGCCACTTTCTGAACTGTACCCCTAATCATAGAGATGGACTGATCCTGAGCTCACAGGTGCCACTACTTACCCAGAGGAGATGTCTGTGAGGGGAAGAATGTTGGTGCAGCCCTGCTGTTATTTTGCATGCCTTTTCAGCCCCATCTGCCTTTGCACTGGGACTTTAGTTAGTGACAAAAAGCTCTAGACTTTTTGATTTTTCATTTCTCATCATAACACACTATGTTGTTTCAGTGTGAGTGAGTGGTGTCATTGCAATACAGTCTGTCCTTGGATTAATCAAATGGAAACAGAGATTCGAAGGTAGAGTTTTCTCATATATGATAAAAGTTTCCAAGAAACAGGAAAGAGGTTGATTAATTCAAGATATGACACATCTTTAAGTGGAAATAATTTTTTTATTCTTTTTTTTCCCAGAAATTTTGTCTGATTCTCTATGCACCTCTTATAATATACTGCATACCTACATCCATGACATTTCTTAGAAAAAAAATTAACTAAATTTCTAAAACATAAGTATAAAGAAAACAGTAGAACTCAATTTAAATTCAATGAATGATTTTCCAATCAGAATTACTCACTTTGACTTGATGTTATAAGTCACCAGTTGCTGATGGACTGATAGCTTATGACTGTTCATGGCAGTAGCTAAAAATCTAAACCCACATTTTTTCAGACTACAATTACATCATGTAGCCCAGTATACATAGGTCCTAAGCCAGATTAAATAGCACTATCTTGCTTCTCTGACTCTTAGGTAAGAATATCCGTTTCCCAGATATTGGATACTAAGACATAGACAGGATATACACTTGTGATATTTATCTGGCTTTTCACCATCTTCTTCCAAGACATATTTATTATGTTACAAAACACCTTTTTATTTTATTCACCCCTTCTGGGTGAATATCTTATTCCCTTATTGTGAAAGATTGGTTAATAATACATCTACAGCATTATGCTATTATGCATCTGTCTTTCTTTCTTGATTTAGAAGCAAGAGGGTGACCTCCCAATACAGCTAATTTAATCTGCAAAAATAACCTTGCAAATTGACTTACCAGAAACTAATATTAGATAAAATCTTTGTTCTATTGAACCTGACTGCCATTAGTGATTTCCCATGAAAGGCTTAATCTACAATTGTAAAAAATCTCTGCTAATGTTGTCAGGTTTCATAAAATATCTATTTTATTAAAGAATTAGTGATGCTGAATCTAGTGGATTTGCAATATTTGGGTTGAAAGCCTGGATCTGATTCAAATTCATATCACCTTTTGTATTACAGTTTGGTAGAGCTTTCAGCTCTACCAAAAGTGCTGCTGTAGCTACCATGGGTATAAGTCAAGAGTATATGGATTTAAGAAAACGTTTATTCTTCTACAAATAAGGAACATTCTATTTCCTATGAAAAACAAGAGTTAGATCACTGGAACCGTTTTCAGCAGTGACCATTAATGTCACAGCAATTTCTTTTTACCTAAATAACTGTGCTACTCGTTTTAGATGCTTTATGCCACCACATAGTAAAGACTAATCTTTACAGCAAAACCAATATATGATGGTAGTATACACTGTAAGTAGTACTGAGAATTTCAGCATTAAACCAGCAAGTCAATTTGAAGTAGATGTAGTAGCCAAATGTATTTAATTCAGCTAAATACTCAAGTAAAAATACAACAGTCATACTGAAAATTTGAGAACACTGTGTGCATATCTGGAACTATCTCTAAAATCCTACAAAGATAACTGAGCAAAAACTGGAAGACAATGTCAGTCGTAGAATCATAGAATCACAGAATAACCAGGTTGGAAGAGACCCATCGGATCATCGAGTCCAACCATTCCTATCAAACACTAAACCATGCCCCTTAGCACCTCGTCCACCCGTGCCTTAAACACCTCCAGGGAAGGTGAATCAACCACCTCCCTGGGTAGCCTGTTCCAGTGCCCAATGACCCTTTATGTGAAGAATTTTTTCCAAATGTCCAGCCTAAATCTCCCCTGGCGGAGCTTGAGGCCATTCCCTCTTGTCCTGTCCCTCGTCACCTGGGAGAAGAGGCCAGCACCCTCCTCTCTACAACCTCCTTTCAGGTAGCTATAGAGACCAATGAGGTCTCCCCTCAGCCTCCTCTTCTCCAGGCTAAACAACCCCAGCTCTCTCAGCCGTTCTTCATAAGGCCTGTTCTCCAGCCCCTTCACCAGCTTTGTTGCTCTTCTCTGGACTCGCTCTAGAGCCTCAATACCCTTCTTGTGCTGAGGGGCCCAGAACTGAACACAGGATTCGAGGCGCAGTCTCACCAGTGCCAAGTACAGAGGGAGAATAACCTCCCTGGACCTGCTGGTCACGCCGTTTCTGATACAAGCCAAGATGCCATTGGCCTTCTTGGCCACCTGGGCACGCTGCTGGCTCATGTTCAGTCGGTTGTCAACCAACACACCCAGGTCCCTCTCCTCCAGGCAGCTTTCTAGACAGACTTCTCCTAGTCTGTAGCACTGCATAGGGTTGTTGTGCCCCAAGTGCAGGACCCTGCAGTTGGCCTTGTTAAACCTCATGCCATTGGACTCTGCCCAGCGGTCCAGCCTGTTCAGATCCCTTTGCAGAGCCTCCCTACCCTCCAGCAGATCAACACTTCCACCCAGCTTAGTGTCATCTGCAAACTTGCTAAGGGTGCACTCAATGCCTTCATCCAGATCATTGATAAAAAACAGGGCTGGACCCAGCACTGAGCCCTGGGGAACCCCACTTGTCACTGGCCTCCAGCTGGATTTCACACCATTTCCCACCACTCTCTGGGCCCGGCCATCCAACCAGTTTTCCACCCAGGAGAGTGTGTGCCTGTCCAGGCCAGAGGCTAAATCAGCCAACCTCCCCCCGCAACATCCCCCCCCACACTAGCCACAAATGGAAGGGAGGAGCAGCAACAATGCAGAAGAATAGAAGCCAGCAAGGGCAAGGATCAGCAGGAGGAAGAGGCTTCCCTCGAAGTTGTAGATGCCCTTGCAGAACTGTTTCATCATTCTGCAGATCGTAAAGGACTGTTGCATCCAGATGGAAGCTGGAGCTGGGTAAAGCAACCACATCTGCTCCCTGGATAACAACCAGCACAATGAAGAAAAGGCAACAAGTGTTAGTAATGAGAGACTTTCTTTTGAGAGGTACAGAGGCATCAATCTGCCAAACGTACGCATTCTCCAGAGAGTCGTGCTGCCTACCAGGGTCTCATATCAGTGCTATCATCAAGAGGCTGCCAAGTAATATCCACTGCCAGTATTTGACATGGGTACCAGTGATATAGCTGGGGCTAGTCTGAGGGGTATCAAGAGATTATAGGGCCCTGGGAGCAGGGAGAGCAAATGAGGCCCACTATGAACAGACAGGCACACTGTCATGTTTCCAAGACCTGGTCCTCAAGGAGGACTTCAATCATCCCGACATCTGTTGGAAGGACAAAACAGCAAGGCACAAGCAATCCAGGAGTTTCTTGGCATGTGTTGATGACAACTTCCTTCTTCTAATGATAGAAAAGCCAAAACCACAAGGTTCTGTGCTGAACCTTGTTCTCATCAACAAGGAAGGGCTGGTGGGGTCTATGGAGCTCAAGGGAAGCCTTGGCTGTAGTGACCATGAAATGGTCTTAAGGTAGCAAGAAGGGTGCACAGCAAGCTCACTACCCTGGACTTCAGGAGAGCAGACTTTGGCATCTTCAGGGACCTACTTGGCAGGATACTATGGGATAAACCATTGGAGGGCAGGGGAGGGCTAAAAAGCTGGTTAATGTGCAAGGATCACCTCCTCCAAGCTCAGGAGCAATCCACCTCAACAAAAAAGTCAGGCAAAAATGGCAGGAGGCCTGCATGGAACAAGGAACTCCTGGAGAAATTTAAACATGAAAAGGAAGCCTACAGAGGGTGGAGGCAATGACAAGTAGCATGGAAGGAATCAGAAATTGTCCATGGATTATATTAGGAAAGTTACAGCAATGATAGAAATAAATCTAGTCAAGGATGTCAAGGACAATAAGAAAAGCTTCTATAGGTATGTCAATGAAAAGAAGGAAGACGAAAGAGAATCTATGCTCTCTCCAGAAGGAAAAAGGAGACCTGGTTGTCCAGAATATGGAGAATGCTGAGATACTTTGTCCTTTTTTTTTTTCTTAGACTTTACTAACAAGGGCTCAAGCTGCACTGCCCTAATCGCGGAAGGCAAAGGCAGGGACTGGGATATTGAAGAACTACATGCTGTAGGAGAGGGTCAGCAGTGAGACCATGTAGGGAACCTGAAGGCATACAAGTCTATGGGATCTGGTGAGATGAATCCACTGGTCCAGAAGGAACTGAAGGACGAAATTGTTAGGCCACTATCTGTCATGTTTGAGAAGTTGAGGGAGCTCAGTGAGGTTCCAACTGACTGGAAAGGGGGAATTGTAACTCCCATTTTTACAAAAGGAAAAAAGGAAGGCCTGGGGAACTACAGGCCAGTCAGTCTCACCTCTGTGCCTGGCAAGTTCATGGAACAGAGCTTACTGGAAACTCTGCTGAGGCACATGGAAAATAAGGAGTTGATTGGTGACAACCAACATGGCTTCACTGAGGGCAAATCATGCCTGACAAAGTTGGTGGCATTCTATGATGGGGCTACAGCATTCATGAATAAGGGAAAAATAACTGATGTCATCTACCTGGACTTGTGGAAAGCATTTAACTGTCCCACACAAAATTATTGATGGACCATTTGGTGGATAAGGACTAGGCTGGATCGTCATGTTCAAAGAGTTGTTGTCAATGTCTCAGCGTTCAAGTGGAGAGCAGTTATAAGTGGCATTCCTCAGGGGCAAGTATTGGGACCAAAGTTGTTTAACATTTTGTTCAAGATGTGGACAGGGGGATTGAAGGCACTCTCACTAAGCTATGTGGTGTGATCAACATAAAGGAGGGAAAGGATGCTATCCAATGGGACCTTGACTGGCTTGAGAAGTGGGTCTGTGCTAACCTCATGACGTTCAACAAGCCTAAGTACAAGGTCCCATCCCTGCATCAAGACAGTCCCAAGAATAATTTTAGGCTGGATGGAGTGAGATTTGAGGGTAACCCTGAACAGAAGGACTTGGGAATGCTGGCGGATGAGAAGCTCAACATGAGCCAGCAGTGTGCACTTGTAGCCAGAAAATCACCTGTATCCTGGGCTGCGTCAGAAAGAGTGTGACTATCAGATTGATGGAGGCGATTCTCCTCCTCTGCTCTACTCTCATGAGACCTCACCTGGAGAATTGCATTCAATTCTGGAGTCCTCAGCATAGGAAGAACATGGATCTGTTAGAGTGGGTCCAGAGGAGGGCCACAAAGATAATCAGAGGGCTGGAGCACCTCCCACATGAGGTCAAACTGAGAGAGTTGGGATTGTTCAGCCTAGAGAAGAGAAGGAGATCTTGTAGCAGCCTTCCAGTACTTAAAGGGGGCCAACAGGAAGGTTAAGGAGGGGCTTTTCATCATAGAGGTAGTGATAGGGTAAGGGGTAAATGTTTTGAGCTGACAGAAGGGAGATTTAGGTGAGATATTTGGAAGAAATTTTAACTGTGAGGGTGGTGAGACACTGCCAAACATTTCCAAGAGAAGTTGTGGATGCTCCGAGTCTGGATAGCTTTGAGCAACCTCATCTAGTGGAAAGTTTCCCTGCCTATGGCAGGGGAGTTGAAACTAGATGGTCTTTCAGGTCCCTTCCAACCTAAATTATTCTCTGATTCTGTGATTCTGTGATTATATGATGATTCTGTAATCCTTAGTCTAAACAGTGTTTGAAGTGGTCTCCCATCAGAAAAAGTGAAATGCTAACACCTCATCATTTAAAACTAAAGAACATGGATCAATGTTCTAGAGAAAAACTAAGCTTTGGCTGAGTACATAATAGATAGAATTAGCTACTTTCTATTCTAACTTCTCTATGATTCTTTCTACTTACAGATAATGCTATGAATTGCATGAGGACAAAGACTAGGTTTTAACAGTTCACATATAATACAGTTTATTACGCTACTGAACAGACCATTCTTTGAAACAATCAATGAGCGTAAGTCACTTAATGCAACTTAATGTGTATTCTCAGTGAATACACACATGTTTTCCACTATGTCAAGATTAGAACTGAAAGACAGGCTTAGAAAACAAAGTCTCTTTGAACACCACAAATTGGTGTACGTGAACTCGGGCTGAAATACAAAACAAGAGGTTAGAACTCTTCATTCTAATAGTCTGTTGTATAGTGCTATTAAACACTGAAACCCTTTATCTGAGGTCACAGCAATATATATATACACACGTGTGTACATCTATATATGTCTTTCCAGAATGTACCTAGTTTACATTATGAACCTATTCAAACAATGTTCTACTCTTGGTTGAACACTATTTTCAGTATATATTTGAACATCGTTATTGGACTTTGGACTTTCACACTGATATACATATATATGAAGATACAAGGGTTTATATGTGAAATATACATGTATATGTATACTGTTATATACGATTTCTGCATTTATAATACCGTCCAAGGTCCCTTCCAATCCAAACTATTCTATGATTCTATGTTTTCTTAGTGAAAAAAGACATAATAGGAACATCAAAATTCCTCTTGACCATGCCTCTTCCAAAAATGCAATCAAGGGAAAGCAATTTGCATCCTTACAGCATCTTTGCATCAGGGTAATCAATGCATTTTTCAGGTACCACAAAAATTTTTACCTTATATTTAAAAATTATTGGTTTATTGAAAAAGCTTTCTCAGGGAATGATGTGAGTATGGATATGAAATGAACTACAAAATGATGCTGGGACCTGATAACTTTACTATTGCTGCTTGTATGGTTACTCATTCCAGTAGGTTTTCTTCCTCTAGCAGGCTGCAGCCAGGTCATTTGGAGAAAGTCATCCACTTCCTGTGTTTCAGCTACTGCTCTCTGAGTCACCCAAATCCTCCAGAAAATGCAGGTGAAAGGGGAATGGTTCACATATGGAAAACAACAATGTAGGGCAAGAAGACGGAAAGAGAGTCATGATGGAACGTAAGGCATCCGAATTAAAATGGAGCTTTCTGAGATGAACGAGAGGGCAGGCTCAGCAGCCTGAGGTTGAGAGGTGATTATGTAGCGTTTGTTTCAAAGCAGAAACAGCTGGAAATTCCTGGATAAGAGCAAGCCTCAAGACTTAGAAATGTTACATTCAAAATCTTGTTATGGGAAAAAGGAAAGAGAGCAGATATAGAGAGCTAGGAATTTCTTGTCAGTAGAATTAATGTTTTAGCAGTCTAAAACACCAAATTTTCATATTGGAACAGAAAGACTTAGTTAATAATACAATGAGAAATATATGTAAACAATCTAATATCTACTATTGTTCCTGGTTTATATTCACCTTTCCATTTTCCCTCTGGATCTTAAGTTTGAAAGTTTCAGTCTTTCTCAAACAGCACTGGATGTATGTAAGCATATATGTATGTAATCATGGTACATTATTAACATCCTAAGACCTTTACTGGGAGGAATATGATGTCCGTGGTGGAAGCTTCCTCCACTGAGTCCTGGGGGTCCTGCTCAGCAAATCTTTATATACTTCCTTACCCTGGGCTGCTGCCTTCTGGCTCTCCCAGCTGAGTGCTGAGCACAGCCCCACAGCATTCCCAGGCTCAGCCCCACCAGAGGCCTCTTTTGCTGGGCAGCAACCCCCTGGGTTTGCCAGACCCTTCCCATAGAGGCACTGGTAGAGCTGAAGCTCAGGTGGGGAGGGCAACAAGCACTTGTTCCTGAGGCAAACACTGACACCTGCCCAGCCCAGCTCCAGTCAAGGCCAGCCCAGGCCAGCCCTGAGACCTGTGCTCTCAGCTGAAGGCAGAACGTGCAATTTCTTGCCAGAAATGACAAACCATATTGGCCAGGCTATATAAAGTACATTTCTTAAGCTTCGAAATCAGGCTCTGGAAGTTTAAAGGGATATTCACAGCCTTCCCTCTACAGTCAAGTGCACATAGGTACATATGTTTTATTGTGTAAGTAGTGAGTTTGAATTAAGAAAAACAAAAATGAAATTGTTACAGGAGTGGACAGAAACAATAACTCAGCACAGACACCATCCTAGCAATATACAAAGTTTCAGCGAATAAACCTTCTATGTTCTCTTTTACATACACGCTCGTACAACAAGGAAAGGAGTGTAGGACCTCCCGAGATCATTAACTACAAGAAGTGATGAAAGCAGAGTGTGCAGACATGATTATCTGATGATTCGTTGCCTTGATCTGAGAGTAACAGAGTTATATCATGCTTGCTGGCCTTGCTGTCTATGTAATCACCTAGAGAAAATTATACAGAAAGAAAATATCTTGCACCCTCAAGAGGAAATAAGAAAATTTTTCTCATATTCCAAGCTCAGTGTAACTCCAAGAACTACACCTTTCAAAGATATAGACTGCTCTACAGATTGTTTTTAAGACAGGAAAAAGTAATTTCTGTAACAAAGTACTGTCTACTTTCTGGTATTGCAGCAGGAACTGCTGAACTTAAGCTGTAAAGATCAAAGTACAGTTTATTTTACAGCTGTAATTATGGCATAGCTGGGAATCAGATCTGTGCAATGCTCGCATCCAGTGCACTCCAACTATTCATTCCCTGGGTTGTTCAGCATCCCCTCAGCTAGTCATTTGTATAGATAGGCTGACATAGTACGGCCGATCAACTTGAAAGAATGAAGTTATTTGAGACAAGGTAACTGACTGAACACCTTGCCACTTTCACATTAGATCCATGACTAATTCATGGAGTAGCTCTCCAAGTAGTTAGAGCACATCATCATACCCCATACAAAGCATCATGCCAATATTTCAGTAATTTTTCTTGTTTTCAAGGAACACTCAGGAGTTCATAGGTGTCTTTGCAGCAGCATGCTAAATATATATTCAAATGAAAGAGAGGACCACGTGATTTGTAAATGAACAGATACACACGATTCATTTGAATGAGGAAGGTCTGAATTGACCTTGGTTGACTGCCAGTGCCCACCAAGTAGCTCACGTATTCCTCTTTTCTGAAGGGCAGAGAGAGAAAATAAGATAAAAACTCATGGGTGAAGACAAAAGCAGTTAAATAAAAACAAACAAACAAACAAACAAAAATCCTAAGCACCTTTAATAATGAACACCCTCCCCTCTCCTTTCTCTCAGCTTTTGTTGCTGGGTACGATGTCATATAGAATCACATAGAATCACAGAATTACTAGGTTGGAAAAGACTCACATGATCATCGAGTCCAACTATTCCTATCAATCACTAAACCATGCCCCTCAGCACCTCATCCACCCATCTCTTAAATACCTCCAGGGATGGTGACACAATCACTTCCCTGGGCAGCCTGTTCCAGTGCCCAATGACCTTTCTGTGAATTTTTTTTTTCTGATGTCCAGCCTGAACCTCCTCTGGTGGAGCCTGAGGTCAATCCTTTGGTCAGTTTGGGTCAGCTGTTCTATATCCCTTCCCAGCCTCTTGCCACCCCCAGCATACTGGTGTTTGGGAGGGTGTAGATGGGTGTTGGAGACACTGTCTTGATGTTGTGTGAGAACTCCTCAGCTGTAGCCAAAATGCTAGCATGTTAGCAACCCCGTTCTATTAATAATTGTAAGCACAGTGCTATAGAGGCTGCTATGGAGAAAATAGTCTCCAGACAAACCAAAACAGAGGGTAATGAAGTCATATGACTTCACCTATATTTGAATAAAATGAAAGCAACAGCTCTATGTTAGATGTGTATTTCGAAGTACTTAAAAATAAGAAAAGCATGAATATGTAAACATTCTTTCCTGATGGTTTTATATTATTGTCCAAATATCACTTTTTTAAAATCTTGAGTTTTTTTATAAACATTGGAAAAGAACTAAACTTTTATATTTCATTGTTCTGCTTATATTTCATCCAGAGATTCACAGTAAACCTTGCTTCTTGTCTTTTCATCACATGCATATTTAGCATTCCTATGTGAATAACTTTATATACACAAGATTTTCTGATATATTCAGAAGACCTCTATAAATGTACAAAGTCATTGAAACATTTCTTTGCAGTCTTAAGAAAAGACTTTTTTTCTTCTGTAAATGACAGCAACACATAAAGAAACATATTTAAAATAAAGCTGTTGGGGTAGAAAGTTTGAAGCAAAGTGAACTCTGAAGCAACCAGGTTTCAGCTGATATTCAAGTTGATCACATCCTGTTAAATTGGATAATTTTCCTTCTGGAAAATTGGATAGGAAAAAAGTAGTGAACTGTTCTAAAACTTTGAAGTCCCCTTGCACTCTATATGAAAAAAAATGGAGGTCAAAGGCAAAGATCAAGGATGTTCTATAAAGATCAGGCTTTGCCCATACAGAGTCATTGCCCTAGGCTCCCCCCCTTATCCCAAGCTGCTCGCATGCATATTTGCACAAACTTAATTAAGGTGGAAATTCTTAGGATAAATTACCCAGATATTTGGTAAGAAAGATAGGTGCAAAACTACACCTCACTTACCACAGCATGATTGATTCTGCAAGGGAGTTACATAATAATATTGTAATTATTCTTTTTTTTGAGAGCTTAGTAATATAGTATATCTACATATCAACATAAATATAGTCCTACCCACATCCCATTAAACTCATGCACAGAATATGCACAAAACAAAAAATAAAATTATAATTAGGGAAGACAATGAAGGAGGAAGAAGTTTGAACATGATCATCAAAACATCTTTAAGAGGTGAAAAGAAATATAAAGCTTTATCCAAAACCAATGAACAGTGTAACACTGTGAATCCTTTGATCTATCAAATAATGAATGAACCAATCAAAGTAAGGCAAAAATTAAATGTGTCCTTCTATGTCCATATTTACTAGGAAGAGCAATGAGGAAATTTCCTGACTCAAAGATAGTTTTTATATGAAATTAATGTGTAGACTTAACAAAGGCATTTGCCTCTAAGAAAGATGTTATGAACACCTCAAAAAATGCCTGAAGGACAGTAAATCACTGGGACCAGATGGTGCTGATGCAAGAATTCTAAAGGAACTGAAGTGTGAAATAGCAGAGGTAGCAATGAAGAGATGCAATATATCCTTAATAAACCACACACTGTTCCTAAAGATTGGGAAGCTGTTATCTTCTGTTAAAAATAAAGTAAAAAGGCATAGATGATCCTCAGCATTACAGACCAGTGAGCCTTATATCTGCTTCAGGGAAACTGGCTCTGAATTTAATTAAAGACTTAGTGATACAGCATTTATGCAATTATAGCCCAATAGGGTACGGTTTCTGTAAGGGTAAACCTTTCAAACCTCCTCTAAGCTTTAAATGACAGTGGGAAAAAGGATGATGCTTCTTAAATGATGAAACTAATAATGTTTTATAGGTTCAGCACACTACCAGACACATGGAGATCACAGTATACAATCTAACAGATACAAGTGCAGAAAAGGTGCTTCATTTTACCTTCCTGGAGTCATCACAGAATCACAGAATCACAGAATCACAGAATAACCAGGTTGGAAGAGACCCACCGGATCACCGAGTCCAACCGTTCCTACCAAACACTAAACCATATCCCTCAGCACCTCGTCCACCCGTGCCTTAAACACCTCCAGGGAAGGTGACTCAACCACCTCCCTGGGCAGCCTGTTCCAGTGCCCAATGACCCTTTCTGTAAAGAATTTTTTCCTAACGTCTAGCCTAAACCTCCCCTGTCGGAGCTTGAGGCCATTCCCTCTTGTCCGGTCCCCTGTCACTTGGGAGAAGAAGCCAGCACCCTCCTCTCTACAACCTCCTTTCAGGTAGTTGTAGAGAGCAATGAGGTCACCCCTCAGCCTCCTCTTCTCCAGGCTAAACAACCCCAGCTCTCTCAGCCGCTCCTCATAAGGCCTGTTCTCCAGCCCTTTCACCAGCTTTGTTGCTCTTCTCTGTACTCTCTCCAGAGCCTCAACATCCTTCTTGTGGTGAGGGGCCCAGAACTGAACACAGTATTCGAGGAGCGGTCTCACCAGTGCCGAGTACAGAGGGAGGATAACCTCCCTGGACCTGCTGGTCACGCCGTTTCTGATACAAGCCAAGATGCCATTGGCCTTCTTGGCCACCTGGGCACACTGCTGGCTCATATTCAGTCGGCTGTCAACCAACACCCCCAGGTCCCTCTCCTCCAGGCAGCTTTCTAGACAGACTTCTCCCAGTCTGTAGCACTGCATAGGGTTGTTGTGCCCCAAGTGAAGGACCCGGCATTTGGCCTTGTTAAACCTCATGCCATTGGACTCTGCCCAGCGGTCCAGCCTGTTCAGATCCCTTTGCAGAGCCTCCCGACCCTCCAGCAGATCGACACTTCCACCCAGCTTAGTGTCGTCCGCAAACTTGCTAAGGGTGCATTCGATGCCTTCATCCAGGTCATTGATGAAGACATTGAACAGGGCTGGACCCAGCACTGAGCCCTGGGGAACCCCACTTGTCACTGGCCTCCAGCTGGATTTCACACCATTTCCCACCACTCTCTGGGCCCGGCCATCCAACCAGTTTTCCACCCAGGAGAGTGTGCGCCTGTCCAGCCCAGAGGCTGACAGTTTCTCAAGCGGAACGCTGTGAGAAACTGTGTCAAAGGCTTTGCTGAAGTCCAGGAAGACCACATCCACAGCCTTTCCCTCATCCAGTAGCTGGGTCACTTTGTCATAGAAGGCGATCAGGTTAGTCATGATATCATGAGAAGCAACTGGGTGCTTCTAAAGTGCTGAAAATGTAATTACCATCTGAAATGAAGATATTCTCACTCACCTGCTCCTGAACACCCTAATGTCAGGAGAAAGTATTTTGTGATGACCTTTCCAAACAGAGTTACACAAGAAATTTCTATTGACTTTCCACTGATATATTTTTGTACTTGCTTTTACAGCAACTGTAAGGAAGGTCGTCATAAAAATTTAACTTTGAATAAGCAGACACCTACTTGGAAAGGCTGAAAATCACCACTTCAGGGGAACTACTGTAAGTTTTTGTTATGGCTTCTTTTCTCATTGCTATAATCGTCATTCTCTACCTAAGAGCCTGAAAAAGGTAGATGCTAGAGGACCTGAGGTATCAAGCATTCATCATTAATCTTCCTATTACTTCGGCTTTCTTACCATTCTTCAGACCTAATTATAACAATGTAGAGAGGGATAATTCCATTCTATGAAAGCTTTTATGTTTTGAAATTTAAGTTTAATCCTGAATTGAAACAAAATCCAAAAAATACCATTTCTTCTTAGTGAAACAAAAAAGAGCCCTATCTCAAATAGTAGATTTGGGTTGCCTAAAATTTTGTATCCCAGAAACCTCAGGATCCATATTTCTAAGGTCAATTCACATGGCTCAAAACTAGCCAGCATGGAAAAATTGCTTGGTCTTACAGTACTGGGGATCTGTGGGTTCCTCAGCCCAGTAATAATCCAAATTGCTGGCAGTTGCATCAGCCAAGTTATCTACTGCAGCCAACCCAGCTCTAAGTGTCAGCAGGGCATACCGTAACACCATTCAGATACTTTAGAACAAATCCTAAAACAATATAGTCAAGGCTATATTGAATTCAGTTTACGGTCTTGTTTGCTTATCACCAGAGCATGACTCACAGCACCATGTAGAGCCGTGCTTGTAGATCTGCACACCTAGGAAACCAAAACTGCTCGTTGATTGTGCAGGTGAATTACTGGTCCCTTCAACAAGATTCCCAAATGGTGTCTGTCATATATTTAAGACCAATTAACAGAGCTTACAAGCTTTCCATCAAATTATTTTTATAGAATTCCTAAATTTTTATAGAATTCCTAAATTTTTATAGAATTCCTAAATGCTATCCTTAGGCTAATATGACACCCAATTAGTATGTACCACACCAATGACCTGAGGATTTGGTTCAATATATTTCTTTACTGCAGAGCCCTCACTGAGCTTGTACCTCCCTGGTACTCTATCATGCTCCTTTTCAAATAAATACTATATTATAGACTGTGGAGTTTTGTTTTAAGGTCCTGTGATGCAACAAGTTGTTCTTCAGGCTATAATTCAATACAAATGTTAAATAGCAATAACAATGATTTCATGCAAAATACAATATTATCAGAAAATATTTGAGTTCTCACTTGAAAGAGGCTGATATATTTGCCTGTTGTATGACAGCCTCATTTTTTCAGTCTTGTAAAATACTCATCTAGTACAAATGGTCAATATGATTTAATATGCTAATTAGCTTCCTTTGTATAACAGTAGTACATTCATAAATGTTTATTCCTGATATACTGAATTTATAGATTCAAACCAAACTGTTTTTCAGCATGGTAGAATCTGAAGAGAGAACTTAGTTATGACAGCAGTTGAGTTTCACAATAGTAAAACATCTGTCTTCATATAACTTTTCTGACTGTACAATACTTTGTTGTAATGCAAATATCAGAGTAACTCAAATACAAAGTTGAGCTTAATTTTCTTCTGAAATATCTATTCATATTTCACCATGCATTTTATGCACTCAACTATTCATTAACAGATAGTTTGCTATGTGAAGACAATATTTTTAATATGTATAGCAATATATAGAGTAAAAAAGTGCTTTCAGCACAGAGCTGTTATATAGGTCATTGACACATGGAGATTAATGAAGAAAGCTTCTTAACTTTTGGGAGATAGTGAAAAAATGAGAGAAGACAACAATGCAAATAGATCATGTCTGTTTATGTAAATCTCTGCATAAAACAAAACTCAGGAAAAAAATCAGTAAATGCAAACTTTTTTTTTTCTTATTTTTTTTCTAGAATCAAAACCAGGCAAACACAAAAATTGTCTTTATGTATTATTGATTACCACTTACAGTGACACTGGAAAATTAAGATCAACAAATTACTAGCCTTCTGAAGCAAAACTTGCATGTAAATACAGGTGTGTTAAAGCCAGTATCAGTTCTCAGTTCTGAGGCTAACTTAACTATGTCTTAATACTAAGACATTCCTTCCTCTGCTTAGGTACATATGGAAAAAATACAGTGGTATATCACAGAATCAAACAATGATTTGGATTAGAAGGAACTTTTAAAAATGAACTCATATCATCCTTCCTGGCATGGGCAGGAGCATATTTCACTAGATCAGGTTGCTCAAAACCACTGACCTGGAGTAGGGCATCCACAGCTTCTCTGGGCAATCTGTTCCAGAGACTCACCACTCTCATCACAACAAATTTCTTCCTTATGTCCAATCTAAAAGTACCATCTTTCAGTTTTAAACCATTTCTCCTTCTGTCACTACAAATTCTAGTAAGAGGTCTGCCCCCATCTTTCTTGTAAGGCTCCTTTTAGTATTGAACATCTGCAATAACATCTTCCTAGTGCTTTCTCTTATGCAGGCTGAATAACCCCAGCTCTCTCAGCTCTCTCAACTCTCTAAGCTCTCTCAGCCTTTCTTGGCTTGTATCAGAAACGGCATGACCAGCAGGTCCAGGGAGGTTATTCTCCCTCTGTACTCGGCACTGGTGAGACCGCTCCTCGAATACTGTGTTCTGTTCTGGGCCCCTCACCACAAGAAGGATGTTGAGGCTCTGGAGCGAGTCCAGAGAAGAGCAATGAAGCTGGTGAAGGGGCTGGAGAACAGGCCTTATGAGGAGCGGCTGAGAGAGCTGGGGTTGTTTAGCCTGGAGAAGAGGAGGCTGAGGGGTGACCTCATTGCTCTCTACAACTACCTGAAAGGAGGTTGTGGAGAGGAGGGTGCTGGCCTCTTCTTCCAAGTGACAGGGGACAGGACCAGAGGGAATGGCCTCAAGTTCCACCAGGAGAAGTTTAGGCTGGACATTAGGAAAAAATTCTTTACAGAAAGGGTCATTGGGCACTGGAACAGGCTGCCCAGGGTGGTGGTTGATTCACCTTCCCTGTGAAGGTGTTTAAGGCACGGGTGGACGAGGTGCTAAGGGGCATGGTTTAGTGTTTGATAGGAATGGTTGGACTCGATGATCCGGTGGGTCTCTTCCAACCTGGTTATTCTATGATTCTATGATTCCTCATACGAGAGGCATTCCAGCCCTCCGATCATTTTCATAGCCCTCCACTGGACTCACTCAAACAGGTCCATGTATTTCTTGTGCTGAGAGCCTCAGAGCTGGATGCAGTTCTCCAAGTGAGGTCTCAAAATAGTGGAGTAGAAGAGGAGAATCAACCTGCCATTCACGCTTCTTTTGATGCAGCCCAGGGTACAGTTGGCCTTCTGGGCCATGAGCACACATTGTCGTCTCATGTCCATCTTTTCATCCCCCAGATCCTTCTCCACAGGGCTGTTATCAATCCTTTAGTCCCCCATTCTATATGCATACTGGGGATTGCTCCAACCTAGGTGCAGGACGCTGGCCTTGTTGAACTTTATAAGGTTCATGTGGGTCCATTCCTAAAGCCTGACAAGGACATTCTGGATAGCATCCCTTTCATCTAGTGCATCACCTGCACTACTCCACTTGGTTTCACCTGCAAACTTGCTAAGAGTGCACTCCGTCCCACTGTGTTTGTCATTAATAAAGATATTGAGTAGTACAAGTTCCAGTATGGATCCCTGAGGGACACCGCATGTTACCGATATCCATTTGGACATAGACATTGCCCCTGCCCCTAGCCCTGCAAGTGAGGGAAGGACGTGCAGATGCAGGCGCTGCCCACAGTCCCCATGCCCACCTGAGTACGCATGTGTACCCAAGAGGTTAGCACAGAGGTTATTCCGGCAAGGGTCTATTGGAGTGTCAGTGGCCCAGGAGCTGCTGGTGTCAGGACCAGGCCCTGACAGTTTTGTATAAGTTTTTACAAACATGCAGAGATTTCAAGTGATGAAGAGTCCACTGGCATCCCTCAGATATTCCAGTACCTAATAATGTGTGCTGTTCCTTGAGTGAAAATTAATCCACCTCCTGCTTTTGGTCGCTGTTGTTGATTATCATGAATTTGAAATAAGTAATTTATTTCTGTAAGGCATCTATAGTATCTTGAGTTTTTTATTTTCTGGATTTTTCTTTAAATGCTTATAAGTCTGTGATCACGGTATTTCTTAAATTACTTTATGAAGGTTAGCTAGCTAAGCACTTTTCTCCAAAGCTCTGAAACTGGATTTCCAA
This sequence comes from Phaenicophaeus curvirostris, assembly GCF_032191515.1. Classification (NCBI taxonomy): domain Eukaryota; kingdom Metazoa; phylum Chordata; class Aves; order Cuculiformes; family Cuculidae; genus Phaenicophaeus; species Phaenicophaeus curvirostris. The sequence goes on along the minus strand of NC_091392.1, from coordinate 18,218,568 downwards.
GACCTGTGTCATTGTTATAGGTCTTTTCTAAATCCTATCTTATTTTTCTATGTATGTGCTTTAGAAACGTGGAAGTAAGAAGTAGGAAAGTAAGGTTTATCAGGTGATGTATTGAAAGTGTTGCAGCAGCTGCAAATTTACATCTGCAGGTGTATGAAACATTATTTCACCTCTCTAAATTCTCCCTCAAAGTATTTGCTAACTCTGTATTCACACTTAGTATCACTATAGAGTTGCACCACATCACTCTCAGCATAACTGTCTAATTTAGCTCTTTATATTGACCCCTTTTGCAGCATGATTTTCTGTAAGGTAATCATCTCTTTTCAAGCATAATGCAAATACACACAGAATCATACACAGAATAACCAGGTTGGAAGAGACCCACTGGATCATCGAGTCCAACCGTTCCTATCAAACACTAAACCATATCCCTCAGCACCTCGTCCACCCGTGCCTTAAACACCTCCAGGGAAGGTGAATCAACCACCTCCCTGGGCAGCCTGTTCCAGTGCCCAATGACCCTTTCTGTAAAGAATTTTTTCCTAACGTCTAGCCTAAACCTCCCCTGGCGGAGCTTGAGGCCATTCCCTCTTGTTCTGTCCCTTGTCACTTGGAAGAAGAGGCCAGCACCCTCCTCTCTACAACATCCTTTCAGGTAGTTGTAGAGAGCAATGAGGTCTCCCCTCAGCCTCCTCTTCTCCAGGCTAAACAACCCCAGCTCTCTCAGCCGCTCCTCATAAGGCCTGTTCTCCAGCCCCCTCACCAGCTTTGTTGCTCTTCTCTGGACTCGCTCCAGAGCCTCAACATCCTTCTTATGGTGAGGGGCCCAGAACTGAACACAGGATTCGAGGAGCGGTCTCACCAGTGCCGAGTACAGAGGGAGGATAACCTCCCTGGACCTGCTGGTCACGCCATTTCTGATACAAGCCAAGATGCCATTGGCCTTCTTGGCCACCTGGGCACACTGCTGGCTCATATTCAGTCTGTTGTCAACCAACACACCCAGGTCCCTCTCCTCCAGGCAGCTTTCTAGACAGACTTCTCCTAGTCTGTAGCACTGCATAGGGTTGTTGTGCCCCAAGTGCAGGACCCGGCATTTGGCCTTGTTAAACCTCATGCCATTGGACTCTGCCCAGCAGTCCAGCCTGTTCAGATCCCTTTGCAGAGCCTCCCTACCCTCCAGCAGATCGACACTTCCACCCAGCTTAGTGTCGTCCGCAAACTTGCTAAGGGTGCACTCGATGCCTTCATCCAGGTCATTGATGAAGACATTGAACAGGGCTGGACCCAGCACTGAGCCCTGGGGATCACCACTTGTCACTGGCCTCCAGCTGGATTTTACACCATTTCCCACCACTCTCTGGGCCCGGCCATCCAACCAGTTTTCCCCCCAGGAGAGTGTGTGCCTGTCCAGGCCAGAGGCTGACAGTTTCTCAAGCAGAACGCTGTGAGAAACTGTGTCAAAGGCTTTGCTGAAGTCCAGGAAGACCACATCCACAGCCTTTCCCTCATCCAGCAGCCGAGTCACTTTGTCATAGAAGGCGATCAGGTTTGTTTGGCAAGACCTGCCTTTTGTGAACCCATGTTGACTGGGCCTGATCACCCGGTTCTCTTGCATGTGCTTCATGATAGCACTCAAGATCACCTGCTCCATGACTTTCCCTGGCACTGAGGTCAGACTGACAGGCATGTGAAGTTTCTACCTGTGTTACTCTAGCCATTTAGCATTCTTTGTAGAACTGGCTTGTAACCATTATGTACCTTTCCAATGATGATAGTATGCTCTTCAGAGTGCTCAGATTTATTTAAAAACAACAGCATTAGAGAATTTATGTTATTTTAGAGTGGTTAGGAATAAGTTATTTAATACAAGAAATCTAAAAAAAATCTTTAAAAAAATCTATTTAGCAGTTTTCTTAATTATTGCTGAAATAGAATATATGACTGTTTCATTGAAACTATGAATTTGTCATCAAATTCTACAACGGGTGCAAAAGGACATTATTGAGCATTTTATGCCACCTTTATATGTCATTACTCATCTTATACAACCTTTATTTAAGGAAAGCTGAATCGAAAAAAAAATCTGAAGCACCACAATATTGCACTTTCCCACATTCAATATTAACATTCTATATTCACTTAAGCCCTGTCCTCTATGTCCCTGCTTAAATTCCTAAATGCATTTCTTTCATTCGCACAGTCACCTGCACTTGTGGTCTACACAGCTATTTCCGAAGTCAGTGGAGAAATGGATAACACTTGCATATTATAGACTCCTAGGCTGTTATTTGCTGCGTCAGCAGAGCTTGTTGAAAGTCATCGATATGATGATGAACTAACTATATAAATATTTGGGGCTGTTGCATGGACAGGAAAAGAAGACTGGTGTGGTACTTTTCTGGTACAGGAGGGGTAGAAAATGAAGTAAAATACTGGTCATTACTGTAAGAAATACTGAATCTCTAAAGCTGCCTTGGTGCAAGAAGAGACAAGAAAAAGAACAGATGGCACTAACCGTGGTTTCATCAATACCCAATCGTCATACTTTTGAACCACAGAATAAATATAAAATATTGCTCTGGCAAGTCTATGCTGATTTGGGGCTTCTTGTTTTGTGTTCATCACTTCCTGTCACATAAACATGTGATTTTTGTATGTGTATGTGTGTAATCTTTTAAAACTTGAGTGAGACAGAATGGTGTATATATGGCTCTAGCAACTTTAATCTCAAACCATAGGATTATATTGTTATCCTCTCCCTGCTCTTCTTGTTACTCTGGGTATTGGTTCTTTTGGTTATGTTAAATTCAAAATGTTAGGAGACAGTTGAAAGCAAGCAGATTATCACCCACTGTTTCCAGAAGGCATAACTACATAAAATCTTCTGGCAGCTTTGTAAGCGAGAAGGAACTGATCACGATTGGCCATTTCAGCACTGAATTCATGCATATTTCCCTCAATATTCGCAGTTCCTATTCCTAATGGGAGCTGACAGAATGTAAATGAGTTCTAAAGGAACCAGCAAAAGTGGCAATTTTTCTCATTTAATCTTCAGATGAGCTGTCTGTCTCCCAGCTGCTGAGCTTCATTAGAATTCTGAAACTAATTTCACCTATCAACACATGATTATTGGTTTGAGTGAGGGTTTTGGGATACTCTGAGTAAAAATCGCTCTACAATGCAGAGCTGGCTAATAAAAAAATAGAAGAAAAGAATAGAATAAAACTGGCAGGCTTCAGAACAGTCAGTTCTTACCTTGAAGAAAACTTACATCTATCTTCGGAGTCTGGTAAAAGTTAATCCTCTACAGAGCAGCCATGTGGAAAAAAAATGTGACATTTAGAAAAGCTAGAAAGAGATTACACTTTATTTATTAGCAGAAAACAAATTACAAAATATCTATATTTCTGCACAGTGGCAAAACCCAATATCCAACAATGACTGTCATGAATTTCCAATCCAGAGTATATATGATAATTAAATTATAAAAATGTAGAATATACTACAAAAAAATAGAACCACTAATTGATTCTGCTATGTGAAGTGAATTAGTTTTACATACTAACACTGGATACATGTAATGTTTTCCATCTCTCCCCTGCAGTCATGCTATACTCATCTCCAATATTCATTATTCTATCACTTGTTCTTAATATAGCAATCAGCTATGTCTGTTTTGAGATCTGTGAGGACTACAGATGTCATCGCAGCTTTGTCATCCAACTGTATGTTTACAAAGCAAAAAAACCTATTACTTTTGTACATTATACTTTATCTAGGAAAAGATACACACCTGCAGAAGATATTTTAAATATTTCCATGGCTCTGCGTCTTTGGCACTGGACAATTTCATATGATTATTTCCACATTAATTACCAATAAATGTGTTCTCTGTCATTTATTTACCACTGTATTTCATCTTTCTGCATTAATGTGTATTCATAAGAAGTCATAATTTCTCTCACTACTTTTATTTGGGAACTCAAGTTTTCACTGATCTTGAAACTATCTCCCGATCTTTTAAAGTACAGTCAATTTCTCAAAATAATTCAGCTTTGACCTAATTATCAGTTGCATGACAAATAATTTGTCTGTATTGGTTCATCTGTTACCTGTACAGCTTACATGATTTAGCTTTATTATATAGGGCTAACAGTACAGTTAATAGTCTCAACTGGCCTTTTGTTTCCTGTGAGGAACATGCCTTTCCCCTGTGATATTATTGAATGCATCAGAGCAGTCTTGAAATTTCTAAGTGATTTGTCCAGCATTTTTCATTCTGTTTCTTTCTCTCACAAGAGCATTGCTCTCAACATGCAACATAACATTTTGTTTCCAACTCTGATTTCTCTACACTACTATCCACTTTAACTTAATGCAATTTTACACCAGGAGCCTCTGACACAGGTGTTAAGGGGCCACAAAGGCATGAGCAGAGAGAGAGAGATGTTTATTTCCTGTGCCTCCATAGCATGGAGCAGTTTGCAAAAGGTATATGTATCACAACAGAAGTTGTGGTAACCTGATTCACTGGCTACTGAACACATGGTGCAAAAAAAAATGAAACAAACAAACACTAAAAAAGAAAATCTGTTGTCCAAGGTCAGATGGTTATTTTCTTTCTATAAATCAGGACGTCCCTGGAAAGAAACAAAAAATTCTTGACTAGAGGAGGACTTAAAGCCGAAATAACTTTGTAATTCCTTTTCAATTTTCTGGCTAGTGGAATGCAATGATTTCTTAAAATAAATAAATAAAGAAATTAAGCGGAGAAAGAAAAATAAATAATCATACAGATTCATATGGATATTGGTTATGTTTAGTAATTTAAACTCAATAGCTACTTTCCAATCAAGCACTTATAAGGAATGGAAAATGTGGTCTTTCAGTATTTAAAGTGGTCTTATAAGAAAGATGGGGAGAAACTTTGTAGCAGGGCCTGTAGCAATAGAACAAGGAGTAATGGTTTTAAACTAAAAGAGGAGAAGTTTAGACTAGATATTAGGAAGAAATCTTTTATGCTAAGGGTGGTGAAACACTGGAACAGATTGCTTAGAGATGTGGTAGATGCCCCGTACCTGGAAACATTTAGAGTCAGGTTGTATGGGGCTCTGTGCAACCAAATCTAGATAGAGATGTCCTTGCTCTTGCAGGGGAGTTAGACTAGATGACCTGTAAATACCCCTTTGAATCCAAGCTATTATATGAATGTAAAATTTTAGCTAGTTTTAATTCTAGGATATATATATCACAGAATGAATGGTGACAAACTATATGCCATATCACATATGTAGGTTCACATCATAGGCTAAAGAGGATGTTTACATTATACAGCTGCTAAATAGTCTGTGAAATACACTACAAGATATGTGAATGCAATAGTCTATTGTTTTTCTCAAAAACTTTTAACTGTATCATAGCATTTTTACAAACTACTGTAATTAAGGGGTTTTTTTTATTAAACAACTCTACTCTGTGAATGTGTTACTACTTTATAGGAGGTTCTGCAGTGCAACCACAGAAAGTAATTATTATTCCATACATAGCAAGTGACTTTAACAGGACTGTTTTTCATTTCCCATATTCATGCATTTGGTGTAGCTAATAACCCATAAAACACCTTTACGGTCAATTTAACCTGCTTTAAAATTATGTTTGTCAACCATACAATAAACTCCACCTGCTGCAGTTCTTTCAACAGGTTAACACTATACTAATACATTAAGGTGAAGTCAATTTGACATATCATAAAAGTAAGTGAATCTTAACAATGTATTACCTATGCAACCACAGTCTCTTTCATGAAGACTGGTGTAAACTCTGCCTTCTTTTTGTTATTGCTTGCTGTAATTAATGTTTGCAGTTTCTAAACCCAGATTCCTACTTTTCCTGCATTCTTACTTCACTGTGCCTGGTGTTTCCTCTATAATTATGCTGCATGGATAGGAAGAGCAAAACAGGTCTGAGGCAGATCACAAGTAAGGCTGACAAGGAAAATGGAAAAGATAGGTAAGGCTACTGGAAATAACTCCAGTAAAATAGTGATGCACCAAATATCCAAAACAGTTTAAGGAAGAGAAATTTATTGTCTTAAAATTGTTACAGTTTGGGGGATTTACCTTTTTTAACTATAGCACTGTAATAGTGTATTGTATTTGCATTAGGATGATAGCCAGTTATAGTCATCCTTCTGCTTGAATGTGGAAAAAGAAGAGCAGCCTTTTCCTTTTGAGCTAGATTTTGTCAGTGTTCCTTTACAAACTCAAACTAATCAATTCCTACCCTCAGGAACACTCATTTTGATCACATGCTGTAGAAACAAGTGTGGTTGGAATACTTTTCACAGTATCTGCCTGTACCTTCTATGAAGATCTTGGTGTCTTATTGTACATTTATTGCAATAGACATATTCCTAGAGTGAGTGTGCAATGAACAAAATTGGTCTTTACAAAAGATTTCATAGCTACCTAGAAAGTGTGGGCAATTTGTGGTTGTTTGGTTTTTTTCTTGCTCACTTTTTTCATCAGTTTTCTAATTTGATGGCAATCTTTCAACAGGTCGAATTCATAGACTCTTTACCTCTCAGATGCATCTCCAGATCCAATCTTTAACTAGATTACTGTTCCTGGTTGTTAACTCACTGCTGATTCTTAATTTTATAGTGAAAAAAACCCAGGTCCTGGAAACAGATACTGTCACACAAGTTATTAACATGATTACCAGGTCTTAAAGACAAAAAACCACAACAATTCCTTAAAAGGTAATAATTAAAACAGGAAAAGCAGCATGCAATAGAAAACACCAGAAGTTGCTTAAGCACGTGAAGATTAGACAGCTGTGAGCAGCATATATTGTTTTTATCATGATACTAACTCTATTTTTCAGTTCCTATAACAAACTCTTGCCTCCTCTTATGATTTCAGTTACCTGATTTACAGTTCTTCTTGACTGATATATATAATATTTTTTGTATGGTCATTAATAACTCCAACTCTGATTATTTTTCTTTTCCTTATAATGGCTTGTCAATATAATGTCAAAATTTTTTGTAGTGCCCTTGCCTTATCTTTTGTTAGAACACTCAGCACCACTTTGTATCATACACAAGATTCAAGCATAATTTTAGAGAAAGCCAAAGGGTTTTGCATGGTCAAGGTAGCATATTGCCAAAAAGTCATACAGCTCAGGGACCAGTTCTGTTTTTCTGAAATCAGTGAGATGATTTCCGTTGTTTCCAAAGCTGTCAGATCAGTCTTAAAAATGTCTAATCAGACAAAGCATAAGTACAGCTGAGGTTATAAAGCTACATTTAACGGAGTCTGAGTTGTTTTTATCATTCTCGTCATCTTTTTATGTGTCATGCAAGCTTTTATTGCTAAGGATATTAAACATGGATTTGCAACATCCAAGGAAAGATGAGGATACAGGTGTTATGGTATTCCACTTGCCTTTACAAAAGGACATTCAGAAAAAGCATGAGTCACTGCTACGTTCTGCAGTCTGAAAGCTGATATTAAAAAAACACTTAGAATTGGAATAACCTTATTTCAGACTTCTTTCCCCCTTGTCATCTTTATACACACAGAGCATACATTATGCTGGACTGCTAGCCATTTACATAAATGTGCTTCATGAGTTGAACTTGAATTTTTTCCATCCTTTTCCCTGGAACTATTAATGTGGAACTGAAGCTTTTTCATAGTTACAAATGTCATTCACAGTGGTAGGTTATACTTATTCATTTGCTTAATTAGTTCATTTATCAAATGGATGTGTTCCATTGTAGACAAGCCTGATTAAAAGCCTGTCTTTTCTGTTGGTTGGTTGGACTCCAACTCGGCTGTGCGTTGATTTCATGAAAACCAGCCAAAAAGTTTATAGAATGAAGACATGAGTCTGATCGATTTCCAGTTCCTCCTGTTATATTCACAAGAACATTAATAACAAGTAATTTTTCTGAAATTACAGAAAATGAGGAATTTTATTCCATTTGTCTGCTAAGGATAGAGTTAAAATTGGCTTAATTATAATTATTTTTTTAATATTGCAGTGGTTTCATTGTGCATGCTACAAATGTATAATATAGGTTCTTTCAAAGAGCTGAAATTCTAAAGACAGGAGACAAAGAGTGAGACAAGAAATGGAAACAGAGAAAGGTGAAGCAATATTTAAAGACCCCACAGGAAGTCATAATAAAACCAAAGTTAGAACAGACTTCATCTTTCAATTCACATTTTCTCCAAAATCCCAAGTAAAATTTCATAAATTCTCTGAAATAAGTCCTCTAAATTTTTAATATCAGCTTTCTTGCTGTCGATTGAGTGAACATCTGCTGTTTTCTTGGCAACAGTTCTAGCCATTTAGAGTTGCATAATATGTTTTGTTCCTTTGCAGCATTCATCAGGGTACTTCACACAAATAAATACAATTTAAACCATGCTAACATAAAGCATGCGTGTTACAACTGGGAATTAACTAGAATAGGCAAAGGAAGGGACCAACTTTTAAATGGTTTTGTAATATCATGTGCACATTTCTGTTGAAAACAACATTGAAGGAAAACAAAGATCTATATCTATGCTGTGAAATGCATGTATGAAACAGTGTCCATAAGATGAGGATTAGAGTTTGAATAAATAAATTTTGATCAAAAAGTTTGCGTGTTTTTGACAAGATAGGCAACTTTGCTGAAGACCCTTGTATGTTGTTATAAGGCTAATGGTTGTATCATGCTATCAGGATATACTTCCCAAGGATCAGCAGGAAATTACAGCCTAAGACAATGGCAGAACAAAAACATTGTCTGCAGATCAGCTGCAGTGCTAACAGAATGCACTTACTGGGAATGTCTAGCAGAAAATATGGTTATTGGAAGCAGTTACTGAAGACCTATATAACGGAGATTGATGATGAATCTAGTTCCTTGGACCTAAGGGATTAGGACACACAAGTAGCTAATGGTGAATGACCATCAAGAATCAGTAATATTGATGAGACCACTCTACACAGCATTCTAGATTTTGTCTGTTATTGTAGGGCTATGAAAACTCACCACATCCTTCAAGTATAAAGAGTAAATGGCATGAAACAAGAGGAGAAAGTAATAAGAAGCTTCTCCAGAATGTTGTACAATCATAGTAATCTACTTTGATTTAATAACTTTGTGATTTGTATGAAAACTATAGTGCCATCTGAGCATCGCTTTTCTAAAAATAATGCACTTGAAACTCAGCTGAGGCTACAGTAAGCTTCAATCCTAAACACAGTCACAATTTAGAGCCCATCCATGGGGTTTACTGAAATCAATCACAGTATCTGAACTCATTGGGCAAAGAAACTTCAAAGATTTCTGGCTAGCTTCCTGTTTAGTTGTAGCCCAGCCACATACCGAGGCAAGCTTGCAATCTTCCCATTGTATTTCCCACCCTAGATCTTCATTTTCATGGCCAAGAAAACTGGAAGCATAAAACAGAAGGAGATGGATCAGATTTGAACCGGTTTATGGTCAGACGCCAGAAGAGATCAAGTACTTCATGGTGTATACGCAGGTGCAGAGAGCAGCAAGTCTTTATTCCACTGATTCTTTCACCAAATTAAGGGCCAAGACTATAGTCAAGTGCTCTGAAGTTATCTTTCACTAAAGGATTTTTTTTTTTTATTTGTTTGGTCTTTTCCCCTTTTCCTTTTCCCCCTTTCCCTCCCCTTTTTCTCCCCTTCCACCCACTCCTCTCTTCTCCCCTCCCCATAAACAGGTAAAAGGATCTATTCATATCCATATACTGAGGATGGTTTAGGCATAACGATACCACAAAATGCAGATATAACAGTAAAGGAAGAGATGACAAACAACTTCAGGTGAAAGCCTCTGAAATCACTTCACCTTTGGTGAAAATTTTAGCTATCTACAAATCAACCATGTCAGCTAAACTGATCTTCACAGTTTCAGCCACAGAGAAGACAGTGTTAGATACCTGCTGACCATTCTACATTTCTTTACCCATCTCAAATATTTTTAGACAGAATGAAATATTTTCTAACACTTTTTCCAAGTCATTAACTCTGGAAGCAATCCATATGTCTATTTGCTTATACGTGAGGAAAATACAGCCTTAGAAAAATACTTCTGTCAGTTTTATATTCTCTGAAATTAGAAGTATCCTGTTGTTCTCGTTGCTCAGCTAATCATTTACAATCAATCATCAGTATCTATTAAGCTAATGTATAGCTCAGCTTCCTTCTTGATTTGTCACAGAAACTGTGAATTTTGAAGTACTAGAGAGAGTAGTAAGATAACTAAAAGCATAAATATTATAACCCTTGAAAATGCCTTCAGTTTAGTGGAACACAAACTCTTAAATACCACAGGAGAGCAGAAAGCGTCATGTGCAATTCTTATGAACTGCAGATATATTTGCATCTTTGCTAAGGTTGCTGAGATACCTGTGCCCAAGGCTGATCCAAACAAGTAGACTACCTTGTTATTCTAACTGGAGCAGGATGTTCCTTCTCTTATTTTCCTGTCTCTTCCAAACCACAGTGTAATTATTTCTCTTTATATTTTTGGTTATCTTCTGCATCTTACTTCAGATTTCTTAAGTTTATTCTTCACTGTACCTGGCAAAATTCACAAATCTCGTTTCCATCATTTCCCTTCTGAGTCTTTAGTTTTATTACTGTTCAGTGTCAAATTCAGTTTTGTATTCCTGTTGTCTCGATTCTGATAAAAAACCCCGCATTGCTATGTTGTTCCCTGCTGTTCATCAATTTCAGTCAAGTGATTTCTATTCAAAGTTATTAAAAAAATCCTTTGGTATTAGATAATTATGGAAAAAAATGTTTCTATATATAGAGAGAAAGATAGAGAGTAAGAGATGCATATATAGTTCCAATTATTTTAATTAATTCCTTAGTCTGCTAGGTCTTTAATTACACAAGCACAGCTTCTTGTAAGCCTAAGGACAAAATGCATGTTTGCCCCTTACTTGCTTTCAGTAACATAGCCATAAAGGTGGACACCAATGCGAATTAGGTCATCCACTTAGATAAACCTTTTTTTTTTTTTTTTAAACAACCTATAAATAACAAGCCAAGTAACAGAAATTGCATGAAGGCAGTCTATTAAGATAGTTGGGTCTGGGAGAAACACACTCATCTACAAGACTGTTCACGGACAGTGTGCACTGACATTTGCAATGACACATTGAAAAACAGTCACTCGTGAGTTTGAACTGATAACAAAATAAATGCCTTTATTCTTCACACACCCTAAATTAAAACTAAAATTATTTATTGAACTGGTGCTATATATTGTTTCTAGTAACCTATAGTATCTCTTTAAACTTTGATTCAAAAGATCAAACAAAAGAAGTTGTACCAAGGGCAAAGCAGGACAAGGCATCAGCAATAAAAGTGTGGTGTCTTGTACTAAGAATGGTGATGTGAAGATACAAGATGTTGAATTAAATGATAGTCTTCAAGCTGTGAAAGAAGAACAGGTATAAGTGAAAGAAGAAAAGAATGAGACAAAGGCCCATAGAACAAAATTGGTGAGACATGAAAACTCCATTGTAATGAGTATAAAGATTGTATGATATACTACTATCCTCCATTTTGTAGCAGACCTATTTAAAAGAAAGAAACGTGTGTAATTGTTACATAATACTGTTTTCTTTATGGCAATGTGTAAATCTTATTAATTTCAAATAGATCTAAGCCAGTGCTCTTAGATCTTGTATATTATATTCACATAACTATTGTTTAGAAATCTTCCTGTTGATTATACTCACTAGAATTCAACCATAATATCTGTCAACACATTAGTAGGAAGAGCACATTTTAGAACATGTAGCAAGACTGCAAAGTATCTCACACATGTCTACATACATTTAATGAAGAATGGGGAGAATATATGTGCATGTATCTGTTTAGTTTGCACATAGGTACTCTTTCGGACAGGTAAGAGCTCTTTTCTCATGACTCTTCCAACTACACATACAGTACAAAACAAAATACAAATCTTCAAATCTAGGAATTCTATGATACGTATAGACCGTAATGACCACATAACTCTAAACCAAATGTTGTCTTAATAATAAAGGAAGGGGATTTTTCCAGACTAATGAAAAGTCTGAGCTACTTCTAAGGGGTTTAGATAATTGTTTCATTGTGTCTAGGTAGTACTTACAATATTTCATGCGCCTTTGGCATCTCTTCAAGGCAGTACCTCGCTTTGACAACTCTGACATAGGTTTTTAAGGCATTTGGAAAAGGACATTTCATCATTTACTTCGAGAATCTTGGCTTTATGATAAGCAATTTGAAAGGTAATATTTGATAGTGCAGATTAGAACACCTCTCAAGCTCATCCAGCTTATGGTAAGCATTAACTTGAGCCCATTAGCTCTCAGTAAATGTGTTAATAAGGCAAACGATGCTTTTAACTCCCTTATCCAGGTGAAACAAGCCATGTGTGTCCAAGAAAGCATGTTTGCACATGACATTATGTCGTTTCACATCAGGTTCCAGACATCTCCATAGCTCAGTGTTTAAGAATTCACTTCTCATTGCTTCATACAGTTGATTACACATATAAACACTATGCTATTGAGTACACAATGCAAGGGACTGTTGTTAACAAATGTTCTATGCAATGCATGAGGTGGCACATGAATACAAAGACACAGATGTTCTTTTGCTTTTGTTATTGTTTTGAATAGCTGTTTTAAAACAAGTAGTGAAATTTTTTTTCATCCCAAAGATATTTTCAATAACAATGTGAGTTAACTTTATTTCCAGATTTTAACAATTTTTGTCTCTACATTTGTCCCTTGTCAAATAATAGCAGGAACAATGCAGGATTGCACATTTTATTACAGTAAGCCTTTCTTTTCACATATCCATATCTGTAAGAATAACAGTGGATGCATTCAGTCTTTAATTATCTTCAGTAGTAGCTTAATGTGGATATACACATTGATGTGTGATGTACACACCCGAGTAGACAAATTTTCGTATAGCTATACTAACCTGTGAGGTAGCTTAGAGCTAAATCTGATATGGCTTTCTCTTTCTTGGGGCTCCTCTAAGGGTGGAAGGTGGAATAAAATTCATGGGAACAACTCTAACTTACAAAAGTAAAGGTATCTTTCATAGAAATATCTTAAGGAGATTATGGTGGAGTAAACATGTATGCACCAAATCACTTGTTCCATTACCATGTGATATTTAATTATTTAACTGTGGAGAGAATTGTAGAACCTATCTGATCGAAGTATGAATTTCCCTAATGAAATACAATGTTGTAGTCTAGCCTGTGGATTGGACTTGCTAAACAAAGATAGAAATGTGTGAGTAAATTCTGCTGAGGACCAAGCATGATTTTGCTCACAATCTGGCTGTTGTTCTGCAGATGACAGCAGAGAGGAATTGACCACAACCCCTTCACCCACATAGTGCTGCTCCGTGGGGGAGTGGAGGAGGTAGAGGAGTTGGGAATGAAGGAATGAAGTTGAATCTGGGGAAAGGAAGAAGTTGTTTTAATTTTGTCTTTGTTTCTTAGAACCCAAATCTATATTAACAGGCAAAAAATTTAAATAATTTTCCCCAAGTCAAGTCAAGTCTACTTTGCACATGACAAATTGTGAAATGCTCTACCTGTCTTTATCTTGACCCACTCGCATTTTCATATTTTCTCCACCTATTCTGTTGAAGAAGGGGAGTGAGAGAGCAGCTGGGTAGGTATCTGGCATCTGGCCAAGGTCAATCCACGACAGTCAATAACAGAAATAATCAAAAATACGAGAATCCCATTCCCACAGTTAAGAATTCAAGCTGACTATAAAAGTTAATATTTTGGAAATATATCACAGTAGAATTAGACATGCTTGAAAAGTACCATCTTACACAGACATTTTCAAGAAAATGTTTCAAAGAGAAAGCATCATCATTGGATGAATTATGTTCACCTTTTCCCAATTTATTTCCATGGGGCTTAGCACAGACCTAAATATGAATGAAGGACAGAACGATTTTATCTCTTTGCCTTTACATCATGTAAGTTTACAATGAAAGAAAAAAAAAAAGTCTATGATTCTTCACTTAGTCCTACTGCAGTTGCACTGTCAATGGAATAATACCTTGAAGACCAGAAAATGCTTAAGGCTCCTGTGGATTAACTTCAGAAATTACCTCCACCTAGTGTTAAAAGAAGAGATCACCACTTTCTTAGGTCTGTTGTAAAATGAGGTGGGCACTGGAAAATGAGACAAGTGGAAGATTATGAAGAATCTAGAATTTTATTTGTAATTGATTTTTAAAATAACATTTTCAGATTTAGTCTGTTTACTGCCAGGAAACAACACTGTTATGCTATTAAACGGAAATTAAATAAGCTAATAAATAAAGGAGCAGACAAGAAATACTGGAGAAAAATAGCATTCAGTTTTGATTTGTCAATCTGAATATCTATGTCATGTAGTGTTGTTCTACTGTCTAATAGTGATTTTTTTTTAATCTACTAATTATCCAAAACTTTCAGCCTACACAAGAATTCAAAATACTTTCTGTCTTTTGAACAATTGTAGTTCTTTAGAATTAATAGGTATTAGTAGAGAAAGAATTTTGAAAGAAGGCTTATCCTACAAAAATAGATATATTCTTCAAAGACCACTTATATGGTTTTAGATTTTTTTTAAAAAACGCCCTACAAAATGACATAGTTGAACAAAAGAATGTTGACAAAAGAATTTATAATCTCCACAAAGTTCTAGGAGCCTCTGAGAAGAATTATCAATCCAGAGATATAAATGGCAAAAAATTTTAAAGTCACTTGTGGATTTGCTTCATAAAACTTCAGAGAAAAACAACAGAATCCCTGGGGGTGGATCTTGCTTTCTGACACTCATATTTTGAATATTTGTGACTGATAACTCATTTGGATGCTGCTTCTTTTCCTGCTCCTAAATTGCTGGTGAACAACTCATGATTGTTTCACTTCAATTTATTTTTGCTTAATTTTTTGCAGAATGACGGTCGGTATTGCTTGATCTCTTGCTTTTTCACGTACACTTTATTACTCTTGATTCTAAATTAAACACTGCTTTGGTTGCCCACGCAACAAGTCAGCATGACAACAGATAGCCAAATTTTGCACACAGTACAGTACTCAGCTACAGAAAATGAAATATCCAAGAAAACAGTGACGTTTACTTGATTCATTTATGGTGTTTTTTAATAGATATTTATATGAATAATTCTGCTGCAATATGAAACATCATCATACACTTCAATTCACAAACTACCACAAAATCTTTCCCTAAGAAATTATCTTTGGCTGCTGTTTTTGTTCTTGTCATTATTTCCCAAAATGACCAATCAAAGCTCTACGCTGGTATATTGACTGGTATATCAACAGATAGTACAATGAGTAGTCTTCAGAAGGAAGTGGTTAGAGTAAAAGAGAATCATCATGAGATCTCAATGCATCAACCCTTTACTGAAGCCCATAAGGTTATTTGAAATGTTTTCATTAGTTGAGAACAATAGAAAACACCTTTATTTCAGTGGTATATGAATAATCCTTTGTATGAGAACAATCTCTGCAATTATATCATCACTTTGTGACAGTGTGTCGAATTCTTAATCCAGGTATTGTTAGTGAACATGGTGGGTACCTCATTGAAAGCAAACAAAAATCAAGGGATTTGAATAGCTTAAAAAAAAAGGTCGAACTTTTATTGAATGCAATAGCTTGGAATGAAATTCATACTATTTATAGAACAAATCAAAGCATCAAAGGTCTATTTTGCCATGGTACTAGTAGCTACCCAGGAACAGTTTACATTCACCATAAGCCAATGAATGTTTAAGAGATGTTTAACAGTCATTTTTTTGTTTCTACCTTAGTCTTCAGGGACTAAATTTCAAAAACAATGTTGTTTGCCACTAAACAGATCAAACAGTTTTTAAGATGCTATAATTTCAGCATACTGTGGAATTTACACTACCATTTGTATGAGCATATGCAGTTTAGGTCAAGATGGACCCTAAATATGAAATAACAACCAAATCCAAAGGTCTTCAAAAAAGGTCCTGTGGTTTGATTTGGAGATCAGCCATAACATATTTTTCCCTAAAAAAAACCCCATCTTATACACCAAAAATAAAAGACAAATGTATATTTTTCTTTCTACCATCATTTTCTATACTAAAGACGGGGCAACTGGCAATTGTGACAGAGCTGATACATTTTCATGGTTATTTTTTTATATTGCTATGAACATAAAACTTGCCTGTACTTTCCAGTTTAAAGGAATAGGAAAGGATTAATGACTACCTTTATTTAGTGTTGGTTTTGTGTTTACTGTGTATGTCCGCCACAAGAAAAGTTCTGAATGGATCAAAGGAAAGCAGTGGCTCAATTATTATCAAGACTAGAAAGAAACACAAATGTTGGAGCTGGGGTGGGTGAATGTTTAAATGGCTAATAAAGCTGATAGTTTGAGACAGAAATCTCCTTAATATATTTCACTTTGAAAAGATGGGGAAAGAAGCCCTGAGTAACTAAACAATTATATAGGTTACAAAGATGATGATGATGATGGATTAGTTATTATTTAAGCATAATATTCCAGAAAGCCTGTTATTTTCATATATTATTTCAAATGTCATGTCTTTAACAAGGAAATGCATTGCAGAATATTTGTCCTGATTTGTGTATTTGTAGAAATTTCTGTATTGTTCCTCAACATAGTATCTCAACTCTATATTTAACACATGGTGTTGTTTCCCTTTAATGGAACTGGTAAAAACTTAGATGATCAGGATTAGATACATTTTCTTCACCAGATTTTCCAGTTTAATACATACCAGGAGAATGTATACCTTTACAAGTTGGGTAGGAATTAGTGGGAATTATTCACATCAAAATAAACTGCTTAAATCATTATCACAAGCTCTCTAGTAGTTACACACAGAACCAGTGAAGAGATGCAGACACTATAAGGGAGGATTCAATTCACCTGTGGTCTAAATTGTTCTCTTTACTGTTGATACCTCAGTTCAGCCAAGATGCTCAGTTTGGGCATGTGAGTAGTAGAGGCTTTCTGCAATCTGAGTTCATTCTGTTCAACCACAGGTGAAGGAATGGAATGCAGAATGGGAAAAGGAAGAATAAAAGAAGGAAGAAACAAAAAAAGAGGAAAAAAAAAGAAAAGAAGAAGGTACAAAACTAACAAAAGTTAGAATACTATTTGGCTTAAAAAAGAGGAAAAAAAAAGAAGTGAATGAGGGCTGAATTCATTCCACTCAACTTGAACTAGCCTGCTAGGATAGGCACATCAGTCACCCTAGGTTGCCTCTACAGAAAAACAAATTAGAGATAGGAACCTTCAGAGAGCAATTTATCGCACCTAAGAACCAAGTCATCTATGTTGGTATGTCTCACACTGTTAACTACAGGGAAAACCTACAATGCCCTTGCTTCCAGCTAGGGTTTTATTCCCGTAGGTGTACTTGAGCTTAAATAAGAGAGAGACAAAGTGGCAAGAAAGTAGCAGGACATTTATAGCCAAAAAGTGAGTAAAAGCTAAAGTACCTGATAAGCACAAGTTAATCACCATGGAAGAGAAAAATCACGTAAAGAAAACTGAAGAACTAAAGAAAAGAAGTCACAAGGAAGTCAGAACAAGAAAAAGGCTTTTATTTTTATTTGTAAGTTTAAGTGAGCCGGACTGGCACTAATAGGGTGAATTAAAGTCCATGCTACATTTATGATTGTTTATATTATTTTTATATTACAGTAGGATGGAATAATTCTAACTAATTCGCAAATCTCTGTTGATGCATCACGTGGTTTGATGAGCTATAAAGTTTATGATGGTTTGAAGTATGCTGGCACTTGCAATATTTTGAACATCCCAAATTATGTCCAAAAAATTACATTCATCCAGATAGGTAAAAATTCTTTAAGAACTTTTGGTAAATTCACAGACCCTACAGGGAACTAGTGCAAAAACTCCCATGCATAGTTTTTGTGCAATATGCATATTCACTCACTTTAAAAGAGGAGGAGGTGAAAACATGCTGAAAATGAAAAAGAATCTTAAACTAATTTTAAACCATCTACAGTAAAACTGGTTAACCACACAATTCAATGTTTATTATTTGTTGAGCAGTGTATATTTTGTTAACTAAAAAGCTAAAATATTCCAGTTCCCTTGTTGAACAGAACACTATCTTTGACCTGGGAGTTGAGCAGCTACTGAACACACTTAATTTACACAACCTATTTAAGATGTTAAATGAACCATAAAGGGCAGATGACAGAGACAAATAATCCTTTTCTCTGAAAGTGCAGAGTTGCAGGGCCTGGGTCTCCCTTTCACACTGGTGCAGTATGTGACACTGGAGGACCTGGCTATCACTTTCTGTAAATGGCTTAACCTTCAGCTTTGTGTGGTCTGTCTAGTACTATGCCCTGTCAATTAAAGAAAATCAATATCTGGCACTTCAATGATGAAAACATGCAGTCCCCTTTGGAGGTAAATAATTAGTTCAGAAATGCTTCAGGCAGTAATTAAGCAAACTAGACTTACTAAGAACACTTGCCTACAGACTTTTTCCACCTCAGAGGTGTTTAATATCTATCACAAAACTTTTAAATTATTTAGATTTAAGCTTTTCAACTTTTAACAATATTATAATTAACAGTGACTGGTACCTCTTTTACACAATAAATTATTCTCGAATCACAACACCTTACTGAACTTCTAGACCTCGTGTTCATTTATTTCAGTCTACAAAGAAAGCAGCACATGAATTATTTGATTCAGAAGTTGCTGATTTACATTGCTATTCAATACTCATGGAGAAGGCTGATTGTGTTATATGCTTGAATCACAGATTATGGATTTTATTCTACACAAAGAACTCCCATTTAAGTCATTGAGCATGAAAGTGAAAGACTAATACGTTTGGCTGTCTGTTTTGGGGGTTTTTTCTATTGTCTTTAGGAGGAATAGGAAGTTAAGGAAGACTTTTATGGTGAAATCCAATGATGTGTGCAACGCATTTCAAGTTTACCTTGTCTGACTCGATTATACAATAGAAAAATGTCATTTGTATTGACAACCAGCAAGCTATTTTACAGTTAAACAGCTGACTGGAAAGAGGGAGTGGAAAGAAGAAGAGGTAATTTTTGTCAGACTGTATGTTCATATTTTCCATGACCAGCTTGGAACTTTTATCCAGCGGAGGCTTTAGTACTTGCTCAGTTTTGAAAGCGTAAGTAATTCCTGTTGAAATTAGCAAAGCTTCTGAAGTTCTCAAATGCATGTAACTGTTTTGCAGGGTCTGGGCCTCCACGTACACTGCTTTTATGATACTGAAAAGTTAACATGATAAAGGCTGAAAAGATACTTCATACTCCTAGGTTTGGTGGTCCTGTGATACTCTCCTACTCAGTAGACTGAACTATAGTCTTGTCACCATTTCTATGTAAGTAATTTACAAGAGTAGAAGAAGAGATTTTTCACAGTTTGGTTTGTGGCTTTTGTGGGGAGGGTGTTTGTGCACATGCACATGTGTTCATTGCTGATTGGAAAAATATCCTTCATCTTTAAAAATTTTATGGAAACCATTTTTACCAGAACATTTACACTGACAAAAGGAAAGAACAATCCTATATCCCAGTTTTGTCACTAAACAAACAAGCCATCTTCAGCCCCTCTGACATCACTGGAAGGAACTACAGAAAATCCATATAGAATTCTGTCTCCTTTTCTCCTCTAATTGAACAACTTGAAGGATAAAATTCGTATTTCAGGTAATCTATCTCTTCCAATGCTTCATGAATTTCATGAGCGTAAAAGTACACTTCATCTTACAAGGCTTTACACAAAAAACCAAACACTGCTGTAGAAATTAACAGTGCTGTATTACTTCCTGTATTTTATAGAATCGATATAATCCATTTAACAATGTAAAGGTGGCTAGTCAGCAAAATCAAACACAAAATCAGAGTGATTTAGCCTGTAAAGTAAGGGACACACTTATGGGAACTGAGACACTGTAAACTAAGGCAGAATAAAATTGACCTAGTTTTATTCACCAACCTTGAAATGCAGAAGTAAAAATAATGCAAGTTATGTATCTCATTTAAGTTACACACTTAAGCTTCCTCTACAGCCTCTACAAAGAGATATAGTTCCCTTGTAACTGGTACATATCCTGCACTAGAATATGTAATAGCTTCTGGACAACCAATTATCTGTTGATCTGAGGCTGTAGAAGAGGATTGTAAGCATCTTATAGTGGGGCCAAACTGGAGCTTAATTTTAGTAACGTAGAATGTAAGCAGCTGCATAAGTAATTGTTTAAGTTGTCATTACAGTCAACAGATATCAAGCTAGTAATTTGTAGGCAATTCACTGGGACAAATATTGGTGTCATGCTTATGATAATGTAAATTGTCCTAGGGATGCTTTTAACTCTAGGTACAAGATCTCCACTGGTTATAAGAGAAGCCCTGATAAAAGCTCACCTGTGCTTGAGGCAGTTAAAGCTGAGGCAAGAAAAGTCATACTCAGATTCCTAACTTTAAAGTATATAAACATAAATTAGATGAACTTTACCCATTATTCATTTCACACTGTGCTTGTTATCTTGAAAGTTCTTTTCTATTACTATTCCATATCACATGGCTTCTATTTCCACTTTGTTCTTTCATTTTTTATCCCTCATCTCATATACATCAACACTCACATTATATTAGCAGTGTGAATTTATTATTTTCCTGCCATGTATTTAAATTCTAAAGGTTAATTCAGTTACAGTGCTTCAGGCTGCATCCATGAGAGTTTTAATCAAACATAATTTATTTCACACTAGAATTATTTGACTGTCATTTATTTATTTGCAACAGTTAAGGTCTAATAGTAGTAACAATTATAAAAATGCTATGTTTGTTTGATTGGTTGATTTATTTATTTATTTATCTATTTAGGAATGGTTGGACTTGATGATCTGTTGGGTCTCTTCCAACCTAGTGATTCTATGATTCTATGATTCTATGTTTCTATGATTCTATTCATTATAAAAATTCTGCCAACAATATAAAGTACTTATTTAGCCAGTACATTTTATATGTCTTTTATGGGAGAGGGGAGAAGTTAGTATAGCCTTGTCTTCCCTAACATGATGGGCTCAGTGTAAAACATGCAGCCACCTGAACTGATTTTCAAAACTCTGTATGAATGATAACATAAGTTTCCAAAATAGTTGCTGTAAGATTTTTTGTTGAAGTCCAAGGTTACAAGAAAATAAAGTCAAATGGTGCATTTTATTATTTCACACCCTTTACAACCTCATGGTTAGATGGTACCCTTACTGTGAAAACAGACTCATTAACTTTCCATATACTCCCATATATTTATATCCTTTCATTGATCTTCACCTTATTTGTGTTATTTTGCCTTTCATGGATTGTTTACCACAGGAAGCCTGAAGCACCATTGCTAGTGCTACTTCTCTGGTCCCTGTGGGTCTGACTCCCTTGCTATTATCAGCATTCAACTAAATATTTAACAAGTAGAGGGGAGTCTAAGCAGAAGAAGGAAGTCCCAGAACTTTGTATTTGTATTTGTATTTGTATTTGTATTTGTATTTGTATTTGTATTTGTATTTGTATTTGTATTTGTATTTGTATTTGTATTTGTATTTGTATTTGTATTTGTATTTGTATTTGTATTTGTATTTGTGTCAGAACTATGGCCATTTGATGTCATACAAGGTTTATGAACAGTTTGCCTTCTTTTACAACATAGGGTTGTTTTCTGTATGTTGTATAATTTCCTTTGCAAATGTGCTGACCTCCAGTCATATAAGGACACTTTTAATTCTTCGTAAACATTATATTAAATTCTATCAATGCTGCTTTGCATTTAAAAAATGAAGATCCAGATACTGAAGGAAAAGAACCACGGACAGAATCAAGAGGTAGAATGCCATACAAACTAAAGGAATAACATGAGGAAATGTAAGTGGGGAACAATAACTTTAATGCAGACAATATTTATTATATTTGTATGGCCACAAGTCATCCTTAATAAAAAGTTCACATGAAATAATCATACAAGACCCTGCACAATTGGGAAAAGAGCTCACTCTAACAAAAACAACCATTAGCATGAGGAAAAGGTTGATTATCACTATAGAGATTGTCAGCTGGAAGTTTTTGGAACAATAAAAATTACATTCCTGTGTTCTGAATAAATTGTCTGCTGTATCACAGGAAATTTTCCACGAGACTTTCCTCAGATCTACTGTGAAACTACATTCATGGAAATTTATTATAAAACTGACAACCTTTAGATACCTTCAACAGAAAAACATCCAAGAAGCATTTAACCTCTGGACTGTCGTTATGCAGATATTCAGGTGATCTTTTCCATACTTAAAATCGAAGATGTATTTTGTTCCAAGATATTCAAGTTAGTATTTGAGGTCTATTATATTCTCTGTCACTTCTTGAATATGCTGTCTGATAACCACCTATTAATGGAGGAATTTTCAGAGAATTTAGGGCATCTTGTACCACAAATGACCTTGCCTATATCTGTGAAAAAGCGACAGACCACATGTATGAGACCAAAGTATTGGCATTTTCTCTGACATGTTAGCAGTGATGAGGAAAGCAGATGGAAAAAAACATATTAAATATTGATCCTTTTCTCATTCCTGCATACCCTTTAATTAGATTTAGATTGTAAACAGTGCTATTGTGTCTTGTTGCTGGATGCATTAAATGGTGGCCTGAACAATGTCTACTTTGAAATATTAGTCAAATTGAGTGCTTGGGATTTATGTGCATTAGAAATATATGCCTGTAGCATTTTCAAGATTTTTTAGGAGTTATATTATTTTTAAAGTAGAACACACTTTTAAATGCATTATGGGGAAATATACTAATCTCTCTTTGAAGAAAGTAGAGCCAAGGAATTCCTACAGGCCTGCATTGTTAAACATTACTTTCCAAGTATGCACAAACTAGCAGAGGTAGCAATAGGTCACAATTTCTGTGCTTTTCCTATGTCATTGCTGTCTCTGTAGCAACATCAGCACCTACCAAGCTGGTACCAAGCAAATGAATAACTGTATCTCCATTTTACATCTATAATGGCATATGACCAAATTATCATCTACAGAGAAGATGTGAATCCAGCAGAGCTTATCAGCTTAGATCATTTGTCACACAGGGATAGCACTCCTATTTCAGAACCAGCTCCCTGCTACAGTAAAGCATATTGACATATTATGATCCCAGGCTCCTATGTTTTGCCAGAACAGCAGCAGCCTCAAGCAGACAGCCGAGTAGCCTGCATAACTCCCTTGCACACTTTAAATTCTGGAGGGGTTTAGTAGCAAGGGATCTGTTCTGTAAGAATGTAATTATACTTCATAGTAAGCAATGCTAACTCCCAGCACACAGGTGATCCTAGCAATCAGTTACTAAGATAGCCTGGACTTCCCTGCAGAGAGACACAAGAATTCCATGTAGAGACAACTGCTGTTTGAAAGCAGTAATATTAGCTTTATTTTTCCTTTCTGTGATCACTATACTTGTTCCTGTTAATACTGCAGATTAATGTCTTTCAGAGAAGAGATCTATTAAGAGACTATGTTACCAGATAAGTCTTTTTTCTCAAGCTGACTGTTGAAACCATCACTATCAAAGCTAACACAAAATTCCATTGCACAAGAGCATTGTGCACACTTTTTAAAAGGGTAGGAAAGGTGAGCCTGGGAACCACCAACCTGTCAATCTCACCAATGTGCCTGGGAAGATCATGGAACAGATCCTCCTAGAAGCTATGCTAAAAACATGGAGGGCAGGGAGGTGATTAGAGGCAGCCAGCACGGCTTCATCAAGGACAAGTCCTGCCTGACCAACTTAGTGGCTTTCTGTGATAGGGTAACCACAGCAGTAGACGTGGGAAAATCAATGGATGTGCTCTATCTAGACTTCTGTAAACCCTTTAACATGGTCCCTCAAAACATCCTTATCTCTAAACTGGAGAGATATGGATTTGATGGGTGGACTGTTGGGTGGATGAGAAATTGGTTGGATGGTCGCATTCAGAGAGTAGTGGTCAATGGCTCGATGGCCAAAAGAAGATCCATGACAAGCAGTGTCCCTCAGGGGTCCGTACTTGGACCACTGCTGTTTAATATCTATATCAATTATATTGACAGCGAGATTGAGTGCACCCTCAGCAAGTTTGAGGATGAAACCAAGCTGAGTGGTGCAGTTGCCACACTGGAAGGACAGGATATGATCCAGAAGGACCTGGAAAAGCTGGAGGAGTGGACCTGTGAGAACCTCATGAGGTTCAACAAGACCAAGTGGAAGGTCCTACACCTGGGTCAGGGCAATCTGCGATTTCAATACAGGATGTGGGGTGACGTGATTGAGAGCTGCCCTGCAGAGAAGGACTTGGGGGTGCTAGTCTATTAGAAGCTCAACATGGGCTGGCAATGTGCATTGGCAGCCCAGAAGGCCAACTGTATCCTGTGCTGCATCAAAAGAAGCATGCACAGCAGGCTGAGGGAGGTGATTCTGCCCTTCTACTCTGCTCTTCTGAGACCCCACCAGGAGCGTTGCATGCAGTTGTGGACTCTTCAGCATAGGAAGGATATGGAACGGTTGGAATGGGTCCAGAGGAGGGCCACAAAGATGATTAGAGGAGTGAATCACCTCTGCTCTGAGGACAGGCTGAGAGCTGGGCTTGTTCAGCCTGAAGATGAGGCAGCTCTGTGGAGACCTTATAGTGACCTTCCAGTATCTGACAGGGGCAAACACAAAAGATAGGAAGGGACTTTTTACTAGAGCATGTAGTGATAGGACTAGGGGCAATGACTATAAACTGGAGAGAGGAAAAATTAGACTAGACATAAGAAGGAAATTCTTCACAATGAGGGTGGTGAGGCACTGGAATAGGTTGCCCAGGGAAGTTGTGGATGCCTCCTCCCTCGAAGTGTTCAAGGCCAAGTTGAATATGGCTTTGAGGAGCTGGGTCTGGTGGGAGATGTCCCTGCCCATGGCAGGGGGGTTGGAATTAGATGACCTTTAAGGTCCTTTCCAGTCCAAACCATTTTATGACTTTATGATTCTATGAATCTAAGAGAATGAAAGATAGTGTTGTGAGTAGGCTTTGAAATGTTACATAAACAAAAGTGAGTTGGATCAAAGGTCTCCTTTCTGAAAAACAGAAATCTAAGTTAAGTCAGATTATTCCTTTGCCTGCATCTTTCTTTCTTGTCTTCCATTGCTGGATTAGTCACTCTGACATGTCTTTATTCTTTTAATCTCAAAAGAACACTTAAATATTGTTTAAAACAAAGAAATAAAACACTCAAAACCCCAATGATCAAGGTTCTGAGAAACCTGGCATAGTTAACCTTGTGTTGTTCAGCAATGTTGGACTAGACAGTCTTGAGAGGTGCCTGCTAATCTTGGTTATTCTATGAAAGGGCATACATGTTAGTGAATAAGTCAAGAGATTTTTAAGATATATGAATATTTGCTTTCTCTTTGAAGGCTATTGCAGGAATATGCTGCTGCCACTTTTTCCAATATTTCCTATTAGAGTGTCCAAACTGGCTGTTTATTTCTTCTAAAACTGGTTTAATGCCCACCATGGTGTGCTGGATCAGAAAGCCCAGCATATTGCATAAATGAGTTACAGAGATTCCTGCTCCAAGTCATCTAGTTTAAAAAAAACAAGGTGCTAAATCTAGATTTCTCCTTTTAAAATAATATTCCTTACATTCACATCTAATCCACACAATACATAATCTACCTATTTGTTCCTTTCTCCCAAAGCAAGACCAAATCTAACATTTTATGACTGAATTGGGAGGGAGAGAGGAGTAGGTGAATAGCACTGTTTAATCTCCCAGTGATTTTTGTTACGTATCTCCTATTGCTATTGACTTCACATGGAATGGATAGAGCAATAGGGAGTAGTATTAAACCTTAAAATAAACTCAATAAGATTGTGTGAATGGAGTAGACTAAAGTGTCTAGTCTTCAGTAAACACGGGCAAACAAAAGTCATGGATTGCTGCTCTGTATCAGTGCAGTCAAGTTCTCCATTGACCGCAATGTGTAGTCAAAGAATTTCTGAAGTCCATGTCTCAGATCCTTGGAGCAAAGGGGGCAAATACCTTTTCAAAGGCACTTGCTTTTCCTTATTTATTGCAATATAAGTTCCATTTTTGATTTGGTATTTAATCCTGTGAAAATACAATTATCCCCAGAGAGAGGAGATGAAACAGGTTTGGGAAAAGGGAAGTTTAGTCAGTCCAAATGAGTTTGTCAAGGAAATTAAACTAGACTTTATTGGTTTTACTAATTTATTTATTTATGAGCTTCCTTCAGGCCTCACCACCTCTGTTAAGAAACTAGCATAAATTTTTACGTTGATGTCTACAGTTTGGAAATTATTATTATTTTTTTTAAAAAAAGGTGTTACTTTAGTGGCACTGAGGATTAGTAGAGTTTTCTGTTGAAGACAGCTGCTGTTAAAATGTACTGGGTTATAGGCTAAATCCCCTGTATTGCAGTTAATGAAGAAAGCTGTGAGGGAGGAAAAAAGCAATTAAAAGGAAAAAAATTAAAACACCCAAACACACTCACAGCAGGTGGGAAAGCATGTGGGTTTTCTGCAGCTTTTTTGATGAAACTGTCCAGTGAAACTACTGGGAGGGAACATCCATATATCTGGCAATACCCAAGTGAGATAACATCCCTGCTGGACGTGCACTGCTAGATGTGCATGTTGTTGTCACTGTCTCTGCAGAGCACACCACCAGGGCATTAGATTGTTCCAGTTTTACAGTAAAGAAATATTAATTTCTCCCCAAAGTTGTCCTTTTATCTCCTCTTGGTGAATTCCTTTTCTTTTCCTTACTTCATAGTCTCACAGCAGTGCCAGATACCAACAAAACAACACTTTCAGCAAGAACTGAACCACTGCAGGGCACAGCTGAGCCTAGAAGCCAAGATAGTGCCACCTCTGGGAAGACAGATTTAAGAAAGGACAAAATACTGCAATGGCAGTGAAAAGTGAGGAAAAAATCATGACAGAAGGAGGGAGAGGAGGTGCTGCAGGTGCCAGAGTTGAGATTCCCCTGCAGCTTGTGGAGGAGACTATGGTGGAGTAGATATCCATGCTGTGATCTGTGGAAGACCTGGACCACTGGAGCAGGTGTATATGGTCTGAAGGAACTATGTCCTATGGAAGACCCATACAGAAGCAGATTTCTCCTCAAGGAGTGCAGCATTGGGATGACTGATGATGGAGAAAGGGAAAAATGTGAGGTGGAAGGATAGGCAGAGAGGAGCTGTTATAAACTGACAACAACCCTCTCATTCTCCATCAGCCCTGTGCCATTTGAGGATGGAAGAGTGGTAGGGAAATCAGGAATAAAGGAGTGAAATTGGATCTTAGGAAAAACAGAAAAGGGAAGGTGTTCTTTCAATTTTCTTTTCTTTTTTTTTTTCTTTACTTACTATCCAAACTAATTTTCTCCAAGTTCAGTCTGTTTTGTCCATGACATTAGCTGGTAGTTTTCTTACCGTGTCTATCTTATTTTCTCTCCCTGTCCTGTTGAGGAGCAGAAGTGAGAGAGAGGTTGAACAGGCATCTGGCTGCAAGCTAAGGTCAACTCATTACATATTTAAAATGCAAATAATATTACTTTGAACCTTAAGAGCAGAAATATTTAAGTATAGATTGCCAACATGTAGACAGAAATATATTCTTTCTTTGCACAGTCTGCAGCCTATAAGTATATGTGCAGTACAGGAAGAATCTCACAAAAGTCTCACTGATTTCGCTAATAATAGCATCAAAGATGTGAAGACGAAGTTTCTCTTGCAAAGGCCAACATCCCCACAAGGACAGAACAGTCCCCAAATATGTCAGGCTAAACGCTTCTCCCTCTACCACCCAAGCTGTACGGACTACATCTCTGAATTTGCTTACACATGCTGCTATCATAGCTCCTGAATGCAACAGAGGCATCATCCATGACAGCAAGAAAGACAAGATCAAACCAGACACAATGCCATTAACTATGTATATATACGTATGAATACATATATAATATTTAAGAGAAAGTTCTGTAATTAATAAAATATTTAAGATAAAGTTTTACCTGACACACAAACATAACCCCACAGCTTCTCCTTGTCAATTATTCCATTGTCACATAATTTTAACCCAAGAAAGAGGTCCTAATCTGGACTTGAAATAGGAAACAGTAATGGCCTTTCAGTTCATATGACACCTTTCTAATATCTTGTCACATTTTCAAGTAGCAGAGAGGTCAAATTATCTTGTTACATAGGAGTATTTTGATGTTCTCAATTGCTGCTCTGAGGTGAGCATTTCATTACTTGCACACTTTTAACTCACATACATTTAAGCCCTCCTAATGGGATTAGAGAACTATGACGATTCATAAGAGTAGGTGTATCCTCCTGTAGATTTTTGCAGAACTTCCATTAGCATTAAAGGGAGATACACATCAGAGGACCAAGGTCTATTAATATGAACAGCATCTTCCACAGTCTTCTAAACAGCAATTTGGGCATCCTAAAGCTCTCGAGCCATTCAAAGGAAGTGACTTTGATGTTAGAACTTTAGCAGTGAAGATTCATCCATTCCCCCATAAGCGCTTGCAAGAGACTCTGAAGCAATGCCTTCTTTGCTTTAGTTAGTGGAAAGATCTTCCTTTCTTTGGCTTATTAACTAATAACAATAGAAATAATAGGAGCTGAGACAGGTGCAGAAAGTTTAATTCCCTTCTTGTGAGCTTCAAATTCGAAAAAGAAGTTAAAAAAACCATGATAAAAAAGGGTATTAAAATTCATGAAGGCCAATATAACATAATTTTAAACCACAGTTTTTCAGGAATTGTTGTCAGCTTCCATTCCACTGTTAGCCATCATTAACAGCAAATATGACAGATACACTAATGAAATCGATTTGGTCATGTTATAAATTTAATTCAAAAATGTAACCCCATTTTATTACCATGTAACTTATAAAGGCTTATAGGCTAATTTCATCTGTCACTGTAAGGGTTCTCTCCTGGACTTCTTAATGACTAAGTATAGGTTTATTTTAATTTTATTTTTTTACATTTTTAATTAACTACTTCACTAAAGTAGTAAGCATGCTCTTTTAGCTCATGGTAGGACTGAAATATTTGTCAGTGTACTCTAGTAAGGGAAGCATTTCAGTGAAATGAATATAGCTATACAGTATTGCTTTGGAACTTGATACATACTGTAGCTGAGCAATAGATTACTGTGCAGCATGTATTCCTTGCAGCCAACTCACTGACTAAGGAGCTAGTATATTCCTAATGCTCTTAGAACTGATGCACTTGTTGTAAAGGAAGTTCTGAAGGTAAAATGAAAGGAGGGTAGTCCTCAGAAACATGCCTCTCATTATTAATGTTAGAAGGCTCTGCAATATATTAATTTTTGTAGATGGCAATATTTTTAGGAACACTGATCAGTTGATGAAGCTGGGGTATGGCTTTTATATTGTGTTCAAAAAAATAATAGACAAAGCTAAATATCATTATGACAGGTGTCTCCAGATGGCATCATTATAAACAGACATCTGAATTATTTCACTGAGGGAGTAGAGATTTAAACTTTGGAAAGCTCTCACCAATGACTGTAATCTTAAGAAATGGAATGAGCATCAACAAGCATTTTCTTTCCAACTCAGGGCATCTTTACAAGTAAGTAGAAAGTCAGCAAGTTTTATTGTGCATTTCTCTAGCCTTCATGTTCCTAATTATTCTCCACAAGACAGGCAATGAAAGAATGATACCAGACTTCTGGAAAAGTATAATTATCTTCTTATAAAAGAGAGCAGGTAAAGAAATCCTCCATGCCTGTTCTCCCCAGAAAGGCAAACAAACCACAGCACTTTCAGCTTATGCAGCCTATCCAAAATCTCCCTGGAGTAACAAACCTGGGGCCCACTAGCCACCTGTAAAAGGAGTATACAGCTAGGGGCAACATCATGAGCTGGGATTTTGATTTGTACTGCCCTGCCTGCTGCCTAAACCACACTAGTAGCTAAATCAGGCTGAACATCCTTAAAATAACTCCTTTAGAACTGCTCATAGTTGTTGCAATGGGTGTGGGTGTGTAGGACTATGGACTGCAACCATTCCTGACCCATCACCTGATTTGTTTCTATGGCTCCCAGGTGAGAGAAAAAGGAGAGGAAGAGGAAGCTTGCTGAGTGCCTGAAACTGCCTAAGGAAACTACAGTCACCATCAAAATAATAAAAACTGGCCTTGTCACTGAGCCGTTTACACACATTTCTTCAAGAAAGCAAACACAAGGTCTAGCAGGGCTTTCATCTCATGGTATTGGGCTTTGTTAGACTGTGAAGAACAAGGCATTTCTGAAGTAAAAAAAAAAATTTTCTGACCTAATGGGTAGAATAACAAATATTACAGAACAGCTTTTCCTCTCTGATTTGCTGTATTTATCTCTTACTTTAGGAAGTTTCCATGTATTCCTGGGTTGCAAGAAGCTCTACAGCAATGCAGGTAGGTTCCTAGAGGAGTCTCCTTTTCAACACATAAAAGGTATAGCCGTCTTGGAAGTAGCCTTTCTCTCTTCCTTCTAGCATACAAACAGTATGCTAAACATAACGTGAAATTAAATTGCTCAGTCATCTCTCAAACACTGATAAGGTCTACTTAGCAGTAAAGTAAATATTTTGGAAAAGAACTACCTAGAAGATGTCAATTTACTAGCAATCACCTTCTTAAAGAAAATGTGTTGTCATTTGCAATGATCTAAAAAAGAGAGGGACTCAGGCTATGTTTGGCTTCTCCAATTCCATCTCTGCTAGAACCCACTACTAAGAGTTTTTCTGGTAGTGGCTTAGCTCAATGAAAAACGTGATTTTTCAACAAAACACTTACAGCTGATCATACAGAGAAGCAATTTAACTCACCAGGATTTCTGCATGGCTCACTGCAATTCTGGGCAAGCATAAGACAACTAAAACTGTGCATCAGAAATGATCTTCCATTGTAAAGCAACATGTTCCTGAGCCAGAGGTTTATGGAACAATACTATCCAAAGAAAATTTCACATCATAACAGTTGAAATGCAGTCACAGTGAAGCATCGCTTGTCAGTATGTCTAAAATAGCAGATGCTGCAGGCTGTTGAGTTAGCAGAAGAACAGGAATCAGGCATTCATCCTATTCCACTGTGCCAGAAACTTTTAGGTATGGTTGCAGTTACTAGTAATTCCTGAAAACTCTGGAACATCTTTATTGCCTAAATAAATAAGTCACATGTAATACTGCAGATTCTGAGAGCTATCCTTTCGACTTGAAGGCTTTGGACTATGTGATATTATCTTAACTGAAGACTAAATAACAAATAAGACTTGACATCACCTTTGTATCAATGAATATATAAAAGATCTGATAATTTTGTTAATATATTAGCAACAGGTATTTCCTATTTGCATCTGGTATCTTCAAAGGTCCCAGCCCTACATCCAGACAGCAGAATTGATGGGAGTAACTTGTTTTTTTTGCTGTAATTAGGTGTCTATATAGAAGCTTTTCCTGCGGAAGTTATAGAGACATTTACCACCATGTGCAACAACTTCAGTATTATACCTCTTAAAGGAGATTAAGGCAACATTATGTGCCTGCTTGCTACATTTTATTTTAGTAGGCATGGTCTGTTGGACTGACAGTTGGACTAGATGATTGTAGAGGTCTTTTCCAACCTTAATGATTCTATGATTTTTTTAATATTATTTTTCAAAATAATTATTGAGAAGTCCAACCTTTCAGAATTAGAGTGATCTCTCATGTGTTCCTTCTTCCGCTTTTACACTACCTGAGAAGATAGTGGATGCTACTGAATTGACTCTGTGTTACTGTTTTCTGTCAACAAATCAGTTGAATAAGAAAAATAACTTCTAAAATAAGAATAATAATGTTAAATGTTGCATTTACCCCCCGTCCTTCCAGTTTTCTCTTGACTGGTTGGACAGTCAGCTGATCAATCCATCTGCCAAGCTTCTGTTTTCAAGCACTTAAATAGCCTTTTTTTCCTGCTAAAAGGTTCAATTGTTGTGAATCAAAGCTTTCTACTCTTCCCTCATTTGCCCTGATGTCTCCATGTAGTGAGAAGTACCTGTAACATGTGCAGCCTTTATCCTCTGCAGAGTGGACTTATTTTAGTATTCAAATGAATATTAAACACATTATTGTATGGAATTCTAAGCTCTATTGAGTATATTATATTGCAGATTCTTCTGTCGTTGTAATAGTTTGAGTAAGAATGAGATAGCAAGGAGCTTAAGTAGCATTACAGTTATTTGTGATTTTTCTCATTTTTGTGGGTGTTGGTTTCCTGTGCAAAGCAAGGTCATTGCTATTTACTCAGCTAGAAATCCTGCCCTTCCTCATTTGGTTTGTTTTGCAAGTGCTGGAAGTTACATTATCATTGTCACGTTGCTCTCTTCAAACTTCTGTGAAGAAACAAATCTGTCTGTGATGGAAAACAAGTGCTACATGGCATCATTGAGAAAGAATTGTGACTTATGCCAAATCAAACATAATTTCTTTAATCCTCACAATATTTCTAAATTGTTTGCTAACAGCATTTCTATCAGGCTAATATATAGTAAAGCCGTAGTCTGTGTTGCATTTCTGCTCTGAAGGCTGCTTGCACATTTGTATAGAAGTGACTAGGGAGTGTGGACCAAAGTGGCCCCATCTGTTTTCATCTATCTGTGTGGAAATGATCTGCATATACAGGAGCAACTATATTACCCTACAAACAGGAGTAAATATACTACCCTTGCATTTGCATTAGTCGTTGTGATGGGAAGGGCCTCTTTACTACCACTGGGGCTCTGTAAGATCCTGTTTTCTGCAATGTTTTTGTACATTCACAACTGGCTCATTTTGCTGTTGCTAACTTTCTGTTACCAACTGCACAAGTCAGTGAGTAATTCTGGATGACAGCTGAAGTTAACATTTCCTGTCATAGTCTCTGCCTTAGGTGGCTGAGATGTATTGTTATGCCTGCATAAGAACCCTTACTAAACCACTTTTCTGTCTCATTAGGTGTATAGGAACATACATAGGCTTCTTCCTATGCACTGGAGGAAGACAAACACTTGCTTATGGTGATTTAAACTATTGTTTGAGGTAGTGCTCAGGCTCCTTAGCTCATCTAAACTGCTCTCTGCCCATGCTTACATTGTTCCTTTGATTGCATCAGACTCTATACTCCTGCCATAGACACTTTCGAAGTTTCTCCTACTAAATTTACTCATGGTTGTTCTGAATGTTCTTTACAGAACTTTTCTCCCTTTATTACATTTTTTGCCATTTACTTTTATTTACTTATTTTATATTAACAACCTCTTTCTTTTTTATTTTGGCTTTTCTTTGCATGTTACTTAATATTTTTAGGAAAGTTGCTTTTTGGTTACGTGCTAATCAACTTTGCACAGAATCAGTTCAGCGCAGTAGAGTCGTTTAGCATCACTTTCACTAGCCTAATATTGGCAACATCAAACCAAGAAAAATGTGGTCATGGTCTGTCCAAGCCAGCTGTGGAGGGCGTCAGTGCTGCTAGCACCTTGTGCCTATGGATATGTATCTTAGGGGTCCTCCAGTGTTTTTCCCGAGTTCTGAAAAGGAATAGCTAACATAAGTTTATCATATGAAATCAGTGACTTGACTTAGGCACTGAGCAGCTTGAAAACACCACTAACATCAGACTCAAGTGCAGAATGAAAAAACATCTTTCCCTTTTTCACATACGTCATAAAGTTCTACCCAACTAAGGCCATAATAGCTTTGCTGGAATAAGAAAAGATGAATTGAAACTGCTGATTTTCAGGTTTTTTTTTTTAATATTTTGTTGCCCGTTTTGTCTCTGCAGATCTTCATATGCCTCCCATATCTTCACTACCCTGTGTAATTTACTGATACTAACAAACCATGCAATTTCAGTGTTCACATTTCATTCATTCAGTCAAAAGGAGTAAAAGAACCTGTGTCGATCCACCCACAGAATGGCTCATTATTAGCCACTATCTATTCTGGCTGATTTTAATGTACTTACACTTTTCTCCTATTTTCTAGTTTATTTTTAATTGGTGACAGACTTACCTTTTACTTATTACCCATGAGCTCCAATTTTAATGTGATTTATATGTTGAAAGAAAACAACTATATTATCAATAAAACTTTCATCTTTGCAATTAAAATATTTGCTTTCTTATTTCCCTGTTTCAAATTTTGCTTCTTTTGACTATGTTAGCATTTATTAAATATTAAAAAGAACTTGTTAAATACTGAATACTTCAACGTGAAAAATCTTTAATTTACTCTGGTCTTGCTTTTCTTTCTTCAGTTTCCTTCTTGGCTTCCTTTTTCACTCAAGCCCCAACTTGAAATCAGGTGTAAAATATTGTGCTTTCTGTCCATCCCTATTTGCCTAAGACCAGTCTGAGATTGATTGCTTCAATGTAGCACCCATTCTGTGATGTGTAGGAAAAAAAAAAGAAGAAAGATTAAAAAAGATAATTACTTAGTGGTAACTTTTATAATTATGTGAGGCAAATATATACATAGACTGCGTTCTTCAAGGGTGTGAAGCATACACAAAGCAGTATCTGAAAGAGCATAAGAAACTACGCTTTCAAGAAGGATATGATATGTTTTGCCACCTGAAGAACCCAGTAATTTTTAAAAAAATTCCAATTAAGACATGGCATCAACCAAGTGGAAGCACATGGCTGAACTGGTTTAACAGTTCCCACATTCCGTTGACATCCATTCTCTTTAGAGTGTGAGATAAATAAAAACAGCTCAGTCAAGCTGTTCTTCGTCTGTTGTTGTTACAAATATATATGTTATTCTTAATAAAAATCAGAAAAACAGGTTTAAAAGAAAACACCTTCTTCTCTAATCTGTATTGGGAAAGATGGTGCATACATGTATGTTTATGTGATGAAAGATGGCTCTAATTATTTTCTTCCTGAATAAATGTTCAAATTATTTTTTCTATTTTTCTTTTTTTTTTGTTTTGTTTTGTTTCCTATGTCTTCTTATGTCTACATCTAGTAGCCTTTTTCTTTCAGCAGTTCAGTGGCCCATGGAGTCAGTGCTGGGATTTCCCTGTCAACCAATCAATTTCCCACCCTTTAGTTCAGCTGTTCCTTACAGCCATATAGGCTCTTCAGACACAGTGTTGAATTCTTTATTTTCTTTTGGAAAACCTAATTAGTACTCACAATTGTGATGAATGGGCTATATTAGATAGTAAGTGGCTGGGTTAAAGATTTGTGTAATAGCATGTGGGTACAGATGCAGTAAACAAGTGAATGATTGACGATACTGCATTACATGTGTAAAATGTGAGCTACTGCAGAGAAGAAATTAATTGGAAAAAAAAAAGCATAATTATAAAATTGGTCGATGATGTGTCATACTGATTGCTATAGTGTGTTAGTATTTGCTCCATTCAATATCCCAGATGTTTAAAGCAGTAATTACATCTCTTCTTGTCTGGGCTAACAGAAAACTACAGAGAAGCTTTCTTTTTTTAAAAAAAAATGTTTAAAGGTTTACTACTTTTCTAGAGGTTGTTTTTATTAGCCTGTTATGTGGTTTTCTGTGTTCTGTTCCCTTTCAAGTGTGTTTTGAAAAAGTTACTTGTTTGCCAAGCTGCAAAATGAAGGATATTTAATAGCATCCAAATAAGTCATTCCCCTCTGTGTTTAAAATTCTGCTTTGCAAGAGGCAGATAGAATTCTTTCAGAAATAAACAATTTTTTTATGTAACTTGGTTTTGTAAAATCAGAAGTTCACAATTTTCTGAAAACATATTGTTCCTGAGAGAGAGAAACATTTCACCACTTCTCTTAGAGTAGTAATTCACAGTGACAAAGGCTGCCAGTATATTTTGTTTGTTTGAAACTGTACATTTTTGGGGAAGGAGGGAAAAGTACAAAACACTTTAAGTGCTTTGAGGCGTCTTGTACACAGGGGACTCAGCAACTAGAATTAGTCTCTGATAAATAATCAGAATACTTTGTTTTTGAAATTTATTTTCCAGAGTAGACTTTGTAACACATGCTCAACCTTTTGTTGAGCATCTAAAGCACTCAGAAAATAAAGGCATAAGCTTGCATATCCAGAACTGATAGGATGGTATGACTTTAGATGTAGAGATTTCAGATGTCCATTCTTAGATCGCCTAGTGGGATCTGGTTTCCAGAAAATAAATTACTTTAGTCTGACCTATAACTAAGCATAACAGAATGAAGGTAGCCAAGACCTGAAAAGGGAAGGATCCATTTTCAATTACAAAACACAACCCTTGTCCTCAACCTCCCATTACATCCCTAAGTCTTCCTCTCTATGCCCCCACCTTACTTACAAATTCCTTTGGTGATGCCATGCTCAGGGAACAAAAGTCTCACTTATAAAAGGCTTTTCTTTATTTTTCATAATTTAGTTGAACCAACACAAAACTGAATACTGTAAAGCAACAAAAATGATGTAACATCTTTAATTGTTGTGTGTTTACTAAATAAGGCGACTACACTCCCTTTAAAGTAAATCAAAACAGAGAGTTGCTAGAGTGAG